>NW_006239255.1:530744-559502 GCF_000226075.1 Solanum tuberosum | reverse complement strand
AATTCAAAAGCTATGAAGACTTGATTTCCGAAAATGAATCGGGCTGCTGCAATATAGTTTTCTCCAAATTTAAAATATAAATTATCAATAGAACAAGTAAATTTTTTTAGCTTTGAATAAGAGAGAGATGTAACATTAGAAAAGAGAAAGTGAGAAGAAATTATAGAAGGGAGGAGGATAGAATATATAAAAATAAAATTAGAAAACAAAATAAGGTAAAAAAAAGAAGATAACTTGCAAGTTAAAAAAAAGTACACAACTTTTCAACTTTTTATGGGAAAGTTAAAAAGTCATGGTCATATCTATGACTATCACTTCATTTAGCCGTTTACACTTATTGACTTATTAGCTCTAACAATATTTTTTTTTAAATTTAATCTTTCCTAATTAACTAAAAATGGGGCCTTTGCATTTTATTGTCTTAGTTCTAATATTTTTTAAAATTTAATCCTACCTAATTAACTAAAAAATGGGGGCCCCTAAAATTTGGGGCCTAAGGCCAAGGACTTTTTTACAAGCCTTGCCAGCCGCCCCTATTGCTGGTCCCCAAGCGAACCCTCATCCTGGCTTACTACAAGCGGAAGACTAACTTAAGCATGCAAAAGCTTAAAAATTGAATAAAATTCATGAAACTGAAATACAAAACTTTAACTCAAATGAAAAACTCTGAATATAAAAATAATATTCAACTCGCCATAAAATAGGCAACTTAAGTCTTTAAACATTTAACAAAATAAATGATACAGACTTCTCAACTATATCGACTATCTATGAAGCCTTTAACTGATAAAGATGAAAGTCGGGACAAGACCCACGATATCCTGACTAAACTGAAAAGTAAATGAAATCCTCCGAAAACAAGGAGGCTTACCATAGCTAACTCGAACTCTCGGATGTATCAACGAAGCTCCTATTGATGATCCTGAATACCTGTGTCTGCATCATGAGAAGATGCAGGCCAAATGGCTCAGTACGTGGAATGTACGAGCATGTAAGAGGAATTCTAAAGCATAACATTATCTTGAAACTTGATAAAAAGGAAACATACTTACCTCTTCTACAAACTTCTTCTGTGATTTGAGAGTAGTGCTCAAAAACTTAGCTCAAAGGTTATCTTGGAAATCTTAGTTTCCTCTCTTGCTTCATTTAGAAAGCGATTACTCTTTCTGAAACTAGCCCGAAGGCTCTTTGGAATCTCAGTTTCAGTTCTTATTTAAATGTGAAAACATTTTTAAATCTCTTTGGGAATACTTAGTCCCCATATACTTTTTGAAGAAAACAATTTCAACTTTACTCTTTACTGAACTCAAAACTTAAGTCTTAAAACAAACACTACTAGAAAATTGCAAAAGGAGACCTAAAAAAGAGACCTCAAAAATAGGTCGCTAAAAAGAGACCTCATGAGGTCGCTATTTGCATCAATAACTTTTAATTTATTTTTTTTTAACAGGAGAGACCTCGTAAGGTCAATTTTATAAAAAAATCTGCCTAATTTATAATATAAGTGACTTATTTTAATTTTTTTATTTTATACTATGTCTTTGTATAAAATATGCGACCTCACGAGATCGCTATTTGTTAAAATGAAAAATATTAATTTAGATTTAGATACCTCGTGAGGTCTCATTTTATTAGTCAAATTTGTTAAATAATATTTTAAAATAAGAGACCTCATGAGGTCTCTTATTTTTATTAAATTAAAATAAGAGGCATTTTTAATTTAGTTCATCTCCTTTCCCGCTCTTCACCTAAAAGCTACAAAAAACCCTAACTTGTCTCTTCCCCATAGCTTTACAGATGTGTATCCTCTGGTTGTCGTCAAGCCTCTCATCAATTTGAAGTTTTAGTTTTCACCTTCGAAACTCACTCGGTTTGAAGCTAAAGCTTTTGTCGTCGATTCAAATTCTCGGTGTCGATTTCTTTCTTTGCAAATAAAGGTGAATCTTTCAATCTTTAAACAAAGTTGTAACTATATTGTTTATTTATCGCAAGCATCCATCAATGCAGACTCTCTCTTTCAATTTACTGCAAGCATTAAGTAGAATTTGTGATTCTCTTTTCACTTCTTGAACATATAATTAACTTTGGGTTTTACTCTTGTTCTATCTTAATGTCTTGTTTTTACTTCTCATGATGATTAACATGAATGCTAGCAAGTTTTGTATCATATAATTTAGAAGAAGATACATGGGTAGTAATATCTAAGAATAAAGAAATAAAATCGGTTATGAAGATTTCCTATTATATTTTGAGACTATTATACCTTATATCTCACTCTAAATAACTCCTAATAATCATGTGTTGAATTCTTATTTAAATTTAGAACTAATATCATTTTGGTTCATGTCTCTGTAGGTATTTTAGTTATTTTTTAACCGAGGAGAGAAAAGTTTTAAGTGACTCTTATGGAGTCCTTTCGGGGTTCTATACGCCATGTTACATCTAGGAGGTAACCCTGGGTCTTGATAGTCTATAGATATAAACCATCGTGCAATAATGAGGAGAGAAAAGTTAAGAAACCATTGTACCGAGAAATGTCCTTGACCCTTAATAGTGCCTATTGGCTGCATCATTATCATCATCATGCTAGCTGAAGTTGCTGCCTCAAATGCAAGAATCCCCTTAATACTACTAACTGGGAAGATGACTTAATTTTGTGTTTAAAAATTTCAAATTTTGTGTGTTGATGGATCGTAGTTTGATGTATAATAGGAATAATTTTGATCGAGTGGGGATAAGGCCTGAATATACATGGGTAGTAATATCTAAGAATAAATAAATAAAATCTATTATGAAGATTTGTATTGTATTTTGACATTATTATACCTTATATCTCAATCTAAAATAATCATGTTGTGAATTCTGATGCAAACTTAGAACTAATATCATTTTGGTGTATGTCATTGTATGTATTTTAGTTGTTTTTAAACTGAAAAATGTGTGGATTAGATGTTTTTGCTGATAATTGACAATTAAGATGACTTGTTCTTTGTTTATGAGAAACTAAGATGACATATGGATCTACCTATTATTTTATTGGTTGTAGTAATGAGATGAGGAAAGTTATATATATACTATAGTCTATAGATATAAACCATTGTGCAGTAATGAGGAGAGGAAAGTTAAGAAACCATTGTGCCCAGAAAGGTCCTTGACCCTTCTGTAATAGTGCCGCCTTACTAGTATTTTTTTAATGATGTATTCTATTTAGATTTGTTTAGGGAAGTGGACATTATTTGGGACAAACTGTTGAGAGAAGTATGCTTTTGTAGTCACCAAAGATACATTTATTCATTTGCACAAGGCCTCGTTAAGCAGTCCCTACTAGGATTGTTACAATTTGATTTTCAGTAAATTATTACATAATTTAGTGTTTAACAAATTCAATTTTTTGTGATCTTTTGGTAACTCAGGCTGAGGCATTCAAGGCAACACACATAAGAAAGAAGAAAAATCCCGAAGATCCAGACGTGTCGGTTGAGCCGCAAGCTGAATTGACCTATGTAAGCCTCCAATTTAAACTAATAGTTACTTTTTTTTCTAAATTTATATTCTAATAATAACACCATTCAATTTAGAATCGATATCTTCAAGCTTTGGAGGATTTATGACAAACTCAACCAGAAGAAAATCGAGGTATGCCACTTACCCAAGAACAGGCTGAGAGAGTGTGGCTAGACTTGATTGGTGGGCCGAGTAGATATGGGTATGCCTATGACATGCCGCAACAGACCTTTCGTGAATATCATTCTGAGTTTGAAGGCCTAAGTAGTTCCTATGATGATGAATCGATGAAGAGAAATTTGGCTATGGAGCAAAGGATAGTTGAGCTATCTAGCCAAGTCGAAGACTCGCGGGATAGGGAAAGGCGGAGGGACATAGAGTATGCGGGTCTTAAGGCTCAATTAGATGCATTACTTGCTTCAGGAGGGATTCCCCCTTGTTCCAATGATGTCACTTTCCCTCCTCGACCCTCTTAGTCTCAACCTACTCGATATCCAGTGTATGGTCAACAAAGAAACATGACAAATGAGTCTAGTAGTGATGAAGAAGATGAGGATCATGTGGCAAACACACTACCGCATTAGTGAAGTTTAGAGTCGTAATAGATAATTTAAGTTCTTTACTTTATGACTTTTTATGGGACTTATTTGTTTTGTGAATGCATGATAACATTGAAATCCTATTATATAATTTATGAATTTTATGATTTTTCGTTCAATTTCAAATTACGTTGAAGGTGAGTTGCATATTGAGTTGATAAGAGAATATTTAGTAAATGTATTGTATCAGTTGATTGTTGGAAGCTCTTTGAGCTTGATTTAGCTAATTAGAAAGGTATTGAATTAATATGACAGGTGATGAATAGCTGCAAAAATAGTTACAAGTTGCCAGTTTTTTTCCAGAAAAAGAGACCTCATGAGGTCTCTTTTTTGCATTTTATTTTCCAGAAATTGTAAAAAAGTGACCTCATGAGGTCTCTTTTCCTAGAAAAAAACTGGCAGCTTGTATCTGTTTTTGCAGCTGCTCGTCACCTGTCATATTAATTCAATACATTTCTAATTAGCTAAATCAAGCTTTCAACAATCAACTGATACAATACATTTACTAAATATTCTCTTATCAACTCAATATGCAACTCACCTTCAACGTAATTTGAAATTGAACGAAAAATCATAAAATTCATAAATTATATAATAGGATTTCAATGTTATCATGCATTCACAAAACAAATAAGTCCCATAAAAAAGTCATAAAGTAAAGAACTTAGATTATCTATTACAACTCTAAACTTCACAAAAAAATTGGAAAATTTATTGGTGACCTCGTGAGGTCTCTGTTTGGCGACCTCATGAGGTCTCTACAAAATAACCACCTACATTATAGTGACCTACCGTTGAGGTCTCTTTTTTGAGCATGAACTACTCAAAGCAAGGTTTTCAATAACCATAGATAGAACTCAAATACTTGGAACTCAAGAACTTCAATGATACTACTCATTTCAAGAATGCTCAACTCAGAGTTCATGCGGAATTATGAGCATGAACTACTCAACTCAATGACTCAAAGATACTTCTCAAAAGGGATTAGGAACTCAACACTTAAAGCTTATAACTTGAAGATACCACTTCTTTGAAGGGTGCTCAACTTACGACGTGCATGCGGAGTTTATGGGCATGAATGACTTGACTCAAGGATCAAAATATCAATAAGGAACTCAAGTACAACTCTTCTCATTCTCATACTTACTTTCTCAAAATTTAATTCAAATTGATTATGGATCTCAAAGGATTCACAATTGAACTCAAAACTTTCTGGAACTCTACTCTTGATTCTCTCTTGAATATGAATTATGAATTCAAGAGTTATGGTTCATGCTATGAAAGATCTCATGATGACAAAGTAGACTCATGAATACACTCTCCTCACTCTCATACTCACTTGCTCGAGTTTTGAAACAAGTTATTTAAATTTATAGAAAGTGTTTCAAAGAAAACTCAAAGGAACTATCTCAAATGTTCAGAAGAACTCTTAAGGCTTAACTCTTAACTCTACCTTGAATTTGGATTTATGGATTCAAGGTTATGATTCATGTTCATGGATGATTTCTAGATGTTTGGATGTCATTTAGAGTAGTTAGAATCAATGGAAAGTGTTAGGACACTTTAGAATAACTTAAATAGGCTAAACGATGAAAAACTGGTGAAAAACGCCGATCCGGGCGCGTCCTTGGCGCGCCGCACTAGGCCCCAATTTACTGGGGCTCGTTTCTGGCGCACTGCTGGCGGGTCGCCCCAGCCTTCTTGGCGCAACGGGGGTGCGTCGCGCCAGCATTACCCCAGGCAAAACTGACGAATTTTTCCTCTCGTTTTGATCTGACCTTAAATTGCTTTTAATCGATTTCTTTTCTCAAGTTCTCCTTAGATTCAATTACCCAACCTAAGTACACACTAATCCACTCAAAACAATCACTTTCATCTCAAGAAATCATCAAAACCCCAACAAAACAAGATTTAGAATGAACTTCAAGAACACCTATCAAGAACTTAAATACTTGAAGTTTTGAGAATGAAATTACGTTGAAAATAACATGCTTGGCGTGTGGGTGAACTAACCCAACACTATGGAAGCTTACATACCTCTTAGGGATCAAACCCATGGCGACAATCCGCAACAACTCTCAAGAATTTCGACGAGCGCTTCGATCCTTTCTCTTTACTCCTCTTCTCTCTTCTTCTTTTCTCTTCTTGAACTCTCAACTAAAACCCTAGGCGTAAACTAGGATTATAAAACTGAACCTAATCATATTAGACCCCTAAAATATTACTAAAAATGAATTAAATCTGATTGGGTACGGACAAGAACAAAATACCCCTCTAAAATCCGGTTTTGACTTTCCTTATCTAGACAGCCTAACTTCGAATGGACCTATCTCCCTCATACGATATCGAAACTGAGAAAACTCGGTGGCGTTGGAAAGATAATTCAAAGATCTTCCCTACGGTATCTGGTATCACACCTAACTCATCCTGATCTAGAAGTTATGGTCGTTTGAAGTCGACCGAAAACTCAAACTTAGCTTAATCTTGCAAAATTTCAGATTTTTGCTATTTCCAATTTAATTCTTTTTGAAACTCAAGGTGCTAGTGGCGTTGGAAAGATAATTCAAAGATCTTCCCTACGGTATCTGGTATCACACCTAACTCATCCTGATCTAGAAGTTATGGTCGTTTGAAGTCGACCGAAAACTCAAACTTAGCTTAATCTTGCAAAATTTCAGATTTTTGCTATTTCCAATTTAATTCTTTTTGGAACTCAAGGTGCTACATCTAGTGACCTTAACACTTAAGAAATTTTTAATTCCTTGGTAAAATCTCACTCACTACGAAGAACGGTTCGAGTCTTAGTTCGAAAAATTTTCTGGGGTGTTGCATTATGATTTGGAGAAAATAATTTTAAAAATATTATTTTGGGCTATATACATTAATTATAACTTTCCTTGCTAAAATTTTTCTTTATATTTTCTTTTGTCTTGTATTTTAAATCACATCATGATCGAGAAAAGTTTTAAATTTATAACTTTAATGGTACTTTCTTGAATAGATAGGAATTTACATTTGACATGGTCTTAATATCTACCATATATTTTAGACCGAGATGATTATCTAGACTCGTTCAGGACTCTACTCTCAGGGATATAGCTGACACAAGGTGAGATTCCGGAAGAGGCTAGATAGACGTATTTCAATTTCAATGTAAGATTTTAGGATATGCCTATTCTCTGCAAAACTATCCGCTAATTGAACTCAAAGTTTATATGGATAGGTTGTTGGACAGATTGTGAGTTCATTCTCTGACAGATTTGCGAGTTAAAAGGAGTCTAAGTGACATGTGATGCAACTACATCGTGAACCTGATCAGTAATATATTTTTCAGCGTGCACTACAATTCCTTGTCGCCTTCCCATATTGCTCATTTGTATCACCTCTGTTTTGAGTTGTTTGTTGCCCCAATTTGACATTTGACGTGTCAATAAAAGTAGTTGCATTACTATGAACTTCAACTGTAGCATTTTATACCTCCACGTTCTTTTACATTCTCAGTAATTTACCTAGGAATAAGATAATGTAATTCCTTTTTTTTTGCTGAACGAAGCCTTGTATATATATTTTTAAAAATAGGATTAGAAGTACATAAAGTAGACAGTACATGTAGGGTACATTCACCCTACATTATTTAGATTAAGTACTTGCACTAAGAAGGGGGGTGGGTTACATAGGTCCTAATATTATTATCCGCAATCGGAGTCGAGAAAAGTATGAAGATAACATAACTTTGAGTCGTATAAAAGATTAAGATTTCTTGTTATTGAATGTTTCTTGCTTGTAATATTCAGATTAGCCACACTACTTGCAATGTTTTTATACGTTACATTATTTCATGTCACACAAACTGAAGGTTGCCAATTTCACATGTGAGAGATTCCAATATAAAGAAGAGTTGTGAATATTATTAGAAGACAATATTCTATGGGATTAGTCATATTAGTACGAACAATAAAAGTTTATTTTATAAAGTTATCACATTTATATTTTGGATTAGTACTTTCTTTTATATATCTATCTAGGTTTCGTGAGATATATTCTGTTTTTTCAAGTAATAGTAATATACTTTTAGCATTTGTCGAACTTTGTCGTTACCGTGGGGCTCTCTTTTGCCAACAAGTTTATTGGTTTTCTATCTATATATTCTTTCGATGAATGTAGTAGTTATTATTAATGGTAGCTAAATAATTGTTGTTAAAGGTTATTATATTTAGCATCAATTGAATTAAATTTATCGGCCATAAAAATGGATGCTAAGAGGGATAGTAAGAAGTTCTCATGAGGAATATTGTAGCCTTTAGTATTGCCTTCAAAATTGTCATTAAAGATGTCAACTCTTAGCGGCAATTTAATGGAATCTACCTACCATAAAAATGGTCGCTAAAAAGGCAAACTAAGATGTTTTTTTAAAAGGAAATTATTGCCATTAATTGCCACAAGAGGGGGTGAGCTATTCACTATATAAATATGAGAGTACACAATATCGAGAGAAGCAAGCTCACACAATTCATTCGGAATAAAAAGAGGTTCACAAAAGTGATAATGTATCGCTTGTGTCTCACTGTTTCTCCCCCCTACACAGAACTCTCAAAGCCCCTAGGACTACATTGTGAATACTACTATGTAAGAAGGCATGAGTCTTTAGTCATAAACTTTTTCCTACAAGAAAAGGACTAGCAAAATATAGAATTACATGTTTTCCTTTTCCTAAAAAAAAAAAAAAAAACTACCTATGGTAAGAAACACATAGTAAATACCCAACAAATCTTCCCCTTGGCCTGAATTTTTGAAAAATAAATTTGCTCCACCTTTTTCACATAATCTTCAACAACTTGCATCTCCTCTTCATAATCTCCCCTGCAAAATATGTCTTGACACACGGAACCTCTCTGAAGAAATTTCTCCAACAAAAATCTTCATTATTGTCAAATAGGTTGTGGCTAGAGCTGAACCCACCAAGATGAACACTTGTTTTTAACCTGGCTCGGTCATTGGACCATTGAACCTAACTCTGATACCACTTGTTCGGGCCGAAAATAATTAGGTATCATGTGGAAGCTAACAAAGCAAACTTCGAAAAATCATGAGTAAGAACACAAATGAGAAATATACCAATAGGCACAAAGAATTAATGTGGTTCGATTTATCGAGCTACGTCCACGAGAGGAAATGAGCAATTCTCTATATAACTATGATAGTACACAATATCGAGAGAAGTAACTTTACACAATTCACTCGAAATAAAAAGAGGTTCACATAAGTGATAACGTATCACTTGTGTCTCACCATTCTCCTCCTATACAAAACTCTCAATACCCCTAGGACTACATTGTGAATGCTACTATGTTATAAGGAATGAACTTCTATTTATAGAGTAATAAACATTTGCCTACAAGAAAAGGACTAGCCAAATATGGAGATTACATGTTTTCCTTTTCCTAAAAGGAAAACCCAATTATGGTAAGAAACTCAAGGCAAATACTCAACACACCTAAACATATTTTACCTATTTAGATGAATGCCACTCTAAATACCTTTTGGTCGTTGAGTGTTTGAATCTTAACTCTTACCTTGATAACCTCAAATTTCCGTTGTTAATCTCCTTTCATATTCTATAATGCCAATATCAAGCAAGTTATAAATTAAGGCTAGTTCTGATGTTTGCAACCATTACAAAGCAATTAATACAAAAAGAGAAAATAATACATGCATGAACATCATTAAAGAATCGCTTTATAGTTAACTAATTACCTCATTAATTCATGATAGTTTTCACAACCATAGTTATGTAATTTAGCTACTCATGTTTGCAAAAACAGAACTAAAATTTATGATTGACAATATAATTATGAACTTACAAGATGAACAATTAAAACCTGGAATCTTAAATTATCAAAATATAGTCAATAATCAAGAATCAAAGTGATGTATTGCTCAAAAACCAACAAGAGTATGTTTACAAGAAACAACTCAAAATGTATATATTCTGTCTCAAAAGTGCATAAATTGTAAGAAAAAAACTAGGAAAAATATTTATAGACAATACGAATCGCCTATCCTAATCGAACTAGGGGAAAGCAAGCAAATCAGCAACGTACGATTCGTGGTCAGTAAAGGCTTCTCGTAGTCTGCCGCAGTCAACACTTCTCCTTCAGTTCCTATGCCTAATCATATGGCCCATATTCATTGACTACGACTCGTAGTATGAGTCATGGTCTTGAGATTTAATTTTACACTAGAAGATCACCCTATAGCTCATACATTGAAAGTACAACTCGTGCCTTGACTCGTCATGTCTGAGTTCAGTTAGCCACAGTCTCTGAATCTAACCATGGCTCAGAGTATGACTCGTACTATGTTGTCATTAGTCTTAAGTAGAGCTCTAATTTGCAGTCTCTGAAGTTTTTCACGACCCTCAATATGACTCATACATTGAGCCTACAAGTAGTACCCAGGGCTTTCCAAGGGATACTTGGCTCTTTTCCGAAAAATTTCACTCATTTGCTTCTGAATCCTGTTTTTCAATACAAACACACAAAAACACATCATATCTACAGAAACATACTTAGGAACATACAAATTTTCTATGTTTTAAGCGTTGAAAGTGTTGTGAAATTCCAGTACATAAAGTATCTTGTAAGATCTGTATGGACTTAAAATATAAGGCAGGCAAATAAGGCTTGAGTTGGTTAAGGACTATGAGTTCACTCTCTTTTATATTTAAGGTACTGTTAATATAGTAGTGGATGCCTTGAGTCGAAAATCGTCTAGCCTGCATTTCAGTTCAGAAGCATCTTTTTGCATAGAGGATCATGATTTGTCTATTGTGTATGGTTATTATGGATACTTTTGATCTGGACAAGGTACTTTCTTATACAGTTGCAAAATCTTCCTTATTTGAGTAAAAGGATTAAGGCTTAGTATTACCAGAATCCACATTTGAGTGCCCTTAAAGACATAGCAAAACAAGGTGATGCTTCTAAGGATTTCATTGGAGATATTGGAGTTCTGTAATTAGATAGTCAAATTTGTGTGCCTAATGTGGGTGATATGAGGATGATACTTGAGGATATGCACATATTTTGGTATTCTATCCATTTTGGGGATGCAAAGATGTACCAAGATTTGAATCAATACTATTAGTGAAGGAATATGAAGAAAGACATAGTTGGACATGCTTTATGGTGCCTAAATTGTCAACATGTCAAGTATGAACATCAAAAGTTGAATGGTTTGATGAAAAATGTGGTTATACTGGTCTGAAAATGAGAAAGAATCACTATGGATTTTGTGATTAGCGCGCTTAATACGTGCATTGAGGTAGTTTGATGCAATTTGGGTCATTGTGGGTAGGTTGACTAAGTCCGTGCACGTTCTACCAGTTCAAAAGACCTACAATTCTAAAAAGCTTGCACAGAATTACATTGGGGAGATAGTTTAATTACATGGGATATTTATTTCTATAATTTCAAATCGAGAAACATAGTTCATGGCTCACTTATCGCAGTATGTGGCTTTGTGCAGTGGGGTTTGAGTACTCATGTATATCTTAGCCAGGGCCGGCTCTTGCCTATAAAATTTTAGGCATTGTTGGGGGCCTCAAATTTTTATAAATAAAAAATTATGTATCTTAACCCCATTCAAATAGAAGAAATTAAGGAAACATTGTTTTGGATTCTTACATTTTCTTCGTTAACACTCACATTATTTATCCTTTGTAACTCTTTTTGCACTCTATTTCTTCAAATCTTTGATAGTTAGAGTAATACACTTTCAAAAATATGAATCAATAGTCGAAAAGTATTGAACAAAGTGCATTACAATTTATTTTTTAAAATTTATTTGTTAATTTTCATATTAAAGTAGGTATACCAAGTTATCAACTTTTTGAATCAGATTCAATGATTCTAACTCTTATCTTTAAAGTTTATCAACTTATTACTTATAAAAATTGTGTTAATAATTCATATAATAATTGTCTCAATAAAAGGATGTTTTTCAATGCTGAATTGATAAAATCTTACTTAAAACTAATAATTAAAAATAAAGTGTTTGAAAAATCATTTATATAAAAGATATTAAGTAGTAATTTACATCTAGAAATTTAGAAAATAAATTGATATAGATAAAATTATATAGATTTAGCTCTATAAAATTCGCTTTAGGTCACAAATTATGTTGAACAGCCCCTGATCTTAGCACAACTTTTCACCCACAGACTAACATTTTGTTCGAGTAGACTTTTCAAATCGTGGAGTATATAGGGGAGCATGTGTTATTAGCTTGGTCAATGGGACGAGTACTTGCCTTTAGTGGTGTTTCCTTACAAACAACTACTAGCCTAGTATCCAGATGACCCTATGTGAAGCTTTACATGCTAGCTAGGCTGTGTCAATCTCTAGTAGGCTAGTTTGATTTTGATTATAAGAAGCTATTTGGTCTAGATTTGGTACAACAAGCCTTGGAAAAGGTCAAGGTGATGCACAATATATCGACTTAGGATGACCCAAAGTAGGTAAAAGAGTTCAACGGCACTCAATGCGTTTAAAAATGAGGCATCCGCCTTAGGCGTCAAATTTGAACCGCCCAATTTTTTTTAGTAATAATAAAATTATTATAAGTTTTTTGTAACAAAAAAATTATACTATATCTTTTAATTTTAATTTTTTTTTAGTTTGTTTCGAAACATTAAACAACATTTCTTTCTTTTTTGTCAATTTTTAAATTCCACATGATATGTTTAATACCACGAGATTAAAAAAATATTTTGATATATATATAGAGAGAGAGTTTAAGACCATAGAAAAAAAAATATTAAAAAGAAAGAAATAACTTTTCATTTCAGAAATAAAAAATAAAATAATAATTAAAAGTTTGGCTGCCTTCAATTTGTTT
Organism: Solanum tuberosum; assembly: GCF_000226075.1. Lineage (NCBI taxonomy): Eukaryota > Viridiplantae > Streptophyta > Magnoliopsida > Solanales > Solanaceae > Solanum > Solanum tuberosum. The sequence continues at coordinate 546,501 of NW_006239255.1, read as the reverse complement.
ATGGCTTTGCGCCACTAATTAGCTTGAGTTGTCGCTGAAAGAATTATGCAGACTAAAAAGGTCTTGATTTGAAGTTAAGGATAGATGAGAAACACATTATATATGAGATTAGGAAAGTAGGGAAAGTTGATTGTGAGGCTTATCACCCCATTTAACGGTTTGAAGTTTAGGATAGATGAGAAACACATTATATATGAGATTAGGAAAGTAGGGAAAGTTTATTGTGAGGTTTATCACCCATTTAAAGGTTTGAAAATAGTCGAGAGAGTGCTTATAGACTTGCCTAGCCTAGAAATGGTGATACTCCATGTATCCAGGTTATGAAACGGTAGGAGGCTAGGAGAAGTGGTAGGGGACTGGGAGTTGGACACTAACATTGCCTAGAAGTATCTGTCGTTTTTTATAGCTTAAAAAATGTACTACTTAAAAAATATTATCTAAAATTTGTGAGATATACAAATCAGAATTCAAAATATACAAATCATTCCTATTAACCCCTGTTCCATAATCCTCAAGTCCTGGAATATTGATGTAGGACTTATTGAGCTTGGATTCAATCTCTTTATTTACAAATCTATCTGAATGAACTGCACCATTTGTTTGAGAGTTCAGTAGATTCATTTGTTGGTTGTAGTCGTAATAATCAGACTGCTCCTCATTCTTCAACTTGTTTACATCAGATATTTCATTTAAGAAAGACTGAAACATGTAACTTTCATCGATATTCTCATTGAAATAAAATGTATCCAATATACTTGTTGTTCCATATGTGTTGTTGTCTTCCATTAAAAACTGCTCCACGAATTCTAGATAACTACACACATCTCCACTCAGATTTCCAGATGACCTGAAATATGATGGTTGTTCTCGCAATGTATTTGCTGAGCAATCGTAGTCCTGTGGCATAATGGCAGGACAAGGCAACAATACTTGATCAACAAAGTCATATTTCTCATTCGGTCTCAAAACATCCTTGTGAAACATGTTGTCATTTGACTTCACTTCTGTTTTCTCTTGGTGTAATATGCACAAACTATTTGACCCTTCATCCGTGTCATCTAGGCGTTTCAATCCTTTATGTTGCATGACTTCATTCTCTGAGGGTGTCTCACAACTTTAACATAAGAACCATGTTGCTTGACTTCATTCTCCGAGGATGTCTCAACTTTAACCTAAGAACAATGTTGCATGACTTCATTCTCCGATGGTGTCTCAACTTTAACATAAGGCTCGAGAATTGGCTTTGAATCAATTGTCGTGCTGCAATTAAAACCTCTTATATCGTCTATAGAATTGGGGCATTCATGATGTGCCTTTGAATCTTCATCAGCATTCAGCTCTAACAAAACATAAATTCCTTTTGCCAAGATATCGATCCTCCACAAAACTCTTTTCATCTTTTTGTAAATCAGGTTCAATTATTGCATCTTCAACAGATGACTCACTCCATTCCAATGAAGTAGTTCGCCTCAACGAGCCATTAGTCAATCGAGCATTCTGTACACAATAATCAGGAAAGTTAAGTATAGCATCGCGGCCATACATAGCTTTAACAGCCTCGTCATAGGCACGAGCAGCTTCAGCATCTGTAGAAAAAGTACCAAGCCAAAGTTTCTTGCCATTACTTAGATGTCCATAACAGGTTCTTTAATTTCAGTTACCCACTTGCCCCAAGTCCTTTGCCTAACACCTTTGTATTTACAATTTAAATTGTCAGGTCCGCCTTTACCTTTCATACAACCTCTATTATACCCTTTGGCAGGAACTCTCTTTTTTCTTTTCCTCAATACACCATCTAGAGTAGCATTACGCTCGTGCTTATGATTCATTTCTTCCACATCGACAAAATGTCCTTTACAGAAGCTGATCCATTGCGCCTTCTTCTTATTTTCTTGTTTCCACAGGAAGTCGTTGTCATTATATATACATAAAACAAGTAAAAGATTACAAAAAGGTTCTTCCTTCTTTGCATCTATAAGTTACTACTACAAGAACCATCCTACTTTGTATGGCTTTTATAATATGTTATGACCTTATATCATCCAAAATTGGACGAGGGAACCAATTCCTAATTGAAAAGAGTTACCAAAAGCTAATGGCTTTTGTAGTAGTTTCTTACATGGCTTCCTATAAAGATTTGAACTTTAGGCCAAATTGGATTCCTAATAAAACTTTGACAACATGAAGATCAATAAGCTTTAAAGAAAATTCACCTTTGAAAATTGTGACAAGACATAACGTGTCAAAGCCAATTGATAAAAGTTTGGGTTTTGCATTGTCGTTCAGAAAGTCCATCTTCTTTTATTATTATATATTTGATCTTCTAGCTATAAAATAGCGATATTAAATCAAGGCAAACTCTAAATATCTCTAACAATCAATACGACTTCAAGATAATATATATTCTTATCCATTTTCGGTATAATATTAAAGCAGTAATTTTGTTTGGTTGATGAAGTAGATAATTACGTGGCACATTTTCGATTCTGTGACAATAGAGGTTCTCAAATTTCTAACCTATTTATTTCTTCTTTTTTCCCCTCTAAAATGCTTGTTCAACTAGTTTAATGTTCTTTTTTCTAGGCAAGAAAGTAAATAAAACCATCGTCAAGCAATTAATCACACAGAATTGTTCCTTTGTTCGAAATTTGATGGATAATAAGACCTGCACTTATATATGCTTCTTCACTTCACTTAAATACCAGGCTTTCCTTTGCAACAAAATTCGAACTTGAGAGTATGTCTAACCATATGATCATTTTTTCAACACCAGAATCTCCATCAGGAACCAACATTCCCTTGCTATTTCTGATTGCTCTATGAGCCATAAAGGCAAAAACAATGTTCTTAATAGAACAAGTACAAATGTATATAAACGAAGTCCAAGACATTTGTCTTGGAGATCCAATCCAAAACTAAGCGGAAATTTTAACTGATTGGAGAATATGAACAACGATTGGCCGTCTTTTCATAGAGACAAGGCTAAACTTACATAGCTAGAAATACATTGGGAATGGCATAAAAAGTAGCGAAGATCTTCAACTCAGTTCATCAAAAATGCACACCTACAAGCACCAATTCTGTTATTTAAAGGCTTCATCAGTACCCACCCTAACCAGTAGCTGATCTGCGATTAAGACAAAAAAAAAAAAAAAAGAGTATCTCAGATAAAAGATAAACAGGGTTCTTCCTTCCCTTCAAACAGGCCATGAAAGCAAGGAAACATTATGCTTCTCATAATTCATTAACCTAATTATATGTAGGTTCACATGCAGAGTGCATAGCTATTAGGGTACTCTGGATTTCATAATGCAACTAGAGAAATGGACAACATGCATTTCTCCGCAAGAAAAGATGGCAAACCTTTCAATTTTATACCCTACATATCTTTTTCTTCCTGATTTGAGGTCCCCAACACTCTATTTGGTCGATTGACTTATTAAGGTATTTCCTCCTTTTTGGTCCTCATCATTAACAAATTACAGAGTTCATTCACATCTTTAGTACGGGGATCATCCATTTCTACTAGTTCAAGGAAGCCCGTAGTGAACATCTGTCTGCAACATCTCGTACCCTAGAGTATAAAGAACTATGCTCCAGTTCCCTATTTAGGCATCACAAAGTTGATGCCTTAATGGGGGCATCAAATAGACAACTATGATAATGAGCAGAGGCAAAGAGGATGACAGAATGTCCATTGCAATTTATCAAGACAGCAATAACTGCATAGCATATAATACTGAATGTTCCACTACAACAAAAAAGCTTCGAACACATAGTTACAGACGTGCCCATTTCCTTAGAGAAGAGAATGCAATGAGTTACACTATGATGAGTCCATGAGAAACCTGTTTCCTTTTAAACGTTAAATGAGTCTTTGAGAAGCTTTATGAGAGACAATTAATGGAGTAACCAGAGAATGTTTTCTTAATAGTTCTTTACATTCATTGCAAGTCTTCTGTTGGATGTATTCCTTTCCAGCATTTTCTTAGTGCTCTTTACATTTATAAAATCCTAACGTTACCGATATAAAAAATAAAAAAAATAAAAAAGTAATCAAAGAAGGGGAATTTCATTTTTTTTTTTTGTTTTGAGGGGTGAGTGGATGGGTGGTAAGTGATTTCTTTTTATTCTATGCTAATTGCTACCTATGAACACTGTTTTGTGCTGGAGCTCGTCTTGTTTATGCACTGCTGATGTTTACTCTCTAGCAATTATCCAACCAATGAAGCAATACTACTTGGATGAAAAACTTGACATCGTGATATATCAAAGATAAAATGAGCCTCTTATTTCCTTCATCACTCCACTGAGCTAGTGATAACTCTCGACCCATGAAGATGCAAAGATAACTCTCAACCCATGAAGATGCAAAGAACGGGTTATGAATTTAACTAAACCCCAAGAACACTAAGAAGATCGAATGAAAAACATGTAAAGGGATATGTGGAATAGGGATACGGGTTAGAAGTATCGAGCATAACAAGCCCAGTGTAATCCACAAGTGCTCGGAAGCATCAAGCACATAACTATGAAGTAAGTTGGACAACTTGATAATACAACAATAATCACTACCCAAGATAGCTAGCGAAGAAGGGACAAATCAAGTAATTAGAATGCAATCAATTCACATTAATAACATTTAAAAGATAACTAAACACCAACTAGATTAGCATTCAAAATAAGAAACAATCCAAGAAAAGAAAATAGAAGTCATTCAAGAATTACCTAACTATGATGATAATTCAATGAGGTTGAAGAAGAGAACCAAGCTAACCCTAATCTAAGCTAACAAGAGCGTGCAACACTCAAATGGACATCATTCATCAAAGCCTAAACCTTCAGAAGGAAGAAACATGGATATTTATACTAGGTCTATAAAATCATAAACAAGGTCCAAAATAGCCTCAAAGGGTCCCTAAAACACAATTAGACCGAAATAGTGAACACCCAAATATGCGCCCTTGATTAGCAATCATGGTACTTCTACTTTGGTCATCTTTACTATTTTTGTTGTTAGTACTTCTCTTTCGTCAATATTAGGCATAGCTTTTTCTTTTTAAAAGAATAAAGTTTTCTTGAGTAGAGGTCTATCGAAAACAGCCTCTCTACCCCCACAAAGGTAGGGTAAGGTCTGCGTACACCCACCACCCTCCCCAGACTCACTGGTGGGATCACAGTAGGTATGTTGTTGTTAATTAGCAATCGTGGAGCCCTTTATCCACTTAGCTGCAACCAACTAATATTCTTCTACGACGGGAGATGGATTGGAATCCTTAAGATTTAAGGAATGCTTAATTTATAAGGAAGAGTATTTGAAAGACACCAGCTTAAAAAAATTTCTATAAAAGATAGAGAGAGTTTGGGTATGACGGAGAAGACGAAGGGGGGTGGGTTTGATTCTGCTGGAGAAGACGGTCGGGGTCGAGGGGTTGGGGTGGGTATTCTGCAAAATAGATTTTTTAAAAGTGGTTAAATCCCCTTTTTGTAATTATTTGGGAAAATATGCTACTCGTCACCGAATCATTGGCTACTTTTTATTTTACTCAATATTCATTGTTCAAGAATTATTTTGGGGATAAATGACAAATGTCCTCATTTAAATTTTAATTCGACGCTTTACACATCATTCGCGAGTGTAACACATACATTATATATTGTTGCTGATTGTAGAAAAATGTCAAAATGGCATAGCGGGACCCTACTTGAGGTGTTTAAAATGAACAACACCTACTTGAGATGTTTAAGTGAAAGTTGGTGTCAACTTCAAGAACTATCGATGGGTTCCATCTACATAATTTGCAAATATAGTGTTAGGTAACCCAAATCCTTATATTGAATTACTGACGGAAACCACTAAAAGCTGACCGTGTGGACAGGTAAGATTGCAACTGCAGGCTAAGGGATCAACCATCACTACCAAATGCATAAGGAAACACAATGAAACAAAGAATATCGCAATGCATAAATGCTCTGCGCACAAGACAAGGGAATTTGCGCACATGGGACCATCACAATATTTATTAACATGGCAAAATCATATATGTGCGTGAGGAGGACAGATCTTTACCTTACAAAAGGAGAAATTCCGCCTGAATTATCAAAATTCATTCCAAGCCTGCAATTTTGTACCTTAATTTCATGTTATGCTTTTCCTGCCAGAATTTCAAATCAGTATGAATATATAGTTCAGCCCATTAATATCCAACTATGCTACCCAAGCTAGTTGTAGTCCACAAAATCCATACAACAACATACCCAGTGTAATCCTACACAGTCTGGGGCGGTTCACAAAATCTATATAGAACAACAGATTGAAATGTAAATACTCCTGCCTTATCGAATCATACCTGTTCAAGAACCTTAGCAGAGCTCGTTTCCACCGATCTAGCCAAACTGTCAAGCTTAAGAAGCATTTTATCATATAAATGCTCCAATTCAGCAGTATAATTTGATGAATCTGAGCCCATCAACTTGCTCAATCTCCCAATTTCAAAACCCTCAGCACACAAATCCAATTCCTTCTGATCCTTCAAACCCCTCTTAATACCCACCAAGGTTTCGGCCTTTTCATCCTCTGCCATTGCATTAGGTCCCCTCAAGTCACATGTCATTGAAGGAAATGGTGAAATAGGACTGAAAGAACCATAATGGGATCGAAACGAAGGACCAATATTGATAACATCTAAGCTTTTGGGGTCAAATGAATCAGTCGAAATACGGTATTGGAAAGCTTTGTACTCATGGGTATGAATCAGTTGTTCCTGAAACGGCGTCGATAACAGAAGGAACAAAGATGGTTGCAGCGAAAGTGGATACGGAGAATTTTGAGGGGTAAAAGAGTGAGAAGCAGAGGAAGAGAGAGAAATGATAGTAGTAGAATCCTTCAAAGAGGGTCTCAAAGGGGTTTTCCGGCGACCGGAAAACCACCCTAGAAGGACGGAGGAAGGGTCCTCACGGTGCTTATGCTGTAAGGGGAGGGGAAAGTGAGAAGGGATGGAGAGGAAATCGGTGATGGTGGCGGTAAGAGTTGGTCCATCAGCGCCGGAAGATGAGGCGGAGTTCATGGCGGTTACTGAGGAGAAATTGGACGTGGGGTCATCGGAGAGAGAGATGGTGGTGGAAAATGACACGTGGCCGAAGAGTAAACCGTGGATGTCACCGGTAGATGAGAAGAAACGGTGGAGAACAGAGGCTAGAGTAGTACCGGAGATTTGAATCTTGTGTATAGGGTGATCGTCCATGATTTCCGATGATACCGAGAATTGGTTATCTGAGGATCGCCAGCGCCGGCGTACTTGCTAATTGCGGCGGTACCAAATCCAAATTGAAACCCTTTAATTGCAAAGAAAAATTATATCCGATTTTGAGACGGAAAATGCTTTTTTATCGATACGCAACCTATAATATGTATGTTGTCGGACTTCATCCGTCCCATTTATATACTCGCTCTGTTCTATTTATATAAAACTTACTTTCTTTTTTACTCCCTCCGTCTCATTTTATATGTCATCTATTTCTATAAATAGTTGATTTATAATACTTGTCATTTCATGAAATCAATGCATAAATTATCATATTGTTCCTTTTTTTACCCTTGTGAGTTATATCCTTGAAAATATAATTTGACTAACTTAGAAAAACTAAGTAAATAATTCATGTTCATTGGTTAAATTAATTAATCAAAATAAATTAATTCATATTCATTGATTGAAAACTTGAGTTCCAAAAAAATTAAATAAGGGTAGAAGGGTAAAGTTACATCATTTCTTAATACAAGTACAAAGTAAAAAAGGTGACATATAAAATGAAACGGAGGGAGTAATATTTAGTGTCGGAAAAAAAAGACATGTTTTTATATTTAGTAACAATTTAATTTTAAATTATTTATTTTGTTTTGGTGAAATAATTTATAATCACACAATTATCTATAACTTATTTTAAGACCACAAATTTCAAAAATCTTTCTTTTTTTCTTAAATTTCGTGTCAAATCAAACGAACTCATATAGATTGAGATGCAGAGAGTAATATAGTTTGATTTAGTATGAAGTTTAAAAATGAAAGATTTTTGAAAATTTATGAGTGATAAATATTTTTGTTAGTATACATTATTTCATCAAAGATTAAATATATACTTTAAAATTAAATTACTACTAGTAAATATAGACTTATGTTATTCTTTTTTGAATGGAAGGAAAGTGAATCACATAAATAATTTTTTCTTTTGTATAGGAGAGTGTTTGGATTGACTTATTTTAGTAACTTTTGTCTTTTAAGCATTTTATTTATTTTTGAAAAAGATAAAAAGTATCACAAATCCATTTAATTGTGTAGGTGTTTCTTTTGATCTATACCTGACGTAATGTACCTATTTAATGTATCTCTTAAAGATATGCTAACGTATTTGGTTAAAGATTGTAAACGGATGATTTCTACATCCAATAAAAGGGTATTATTTACCCTTGTGAAAGATACACTTGAAGAGATTAAATAAACTCTCTACTCTATATATTCCATTACCATTTGTCTTTCTTTCTTGTTTAGTATTATTGTATTTTCCTCTCATTTTACAACACGTTATCAGCACGAGTGTCTAACCAATTGAGACCTACTTAATTGGGGATCATCTTTTTTTTTAAAAGTTCATCAATTCTTTTCTGAGTCAAGTATACATTTATATGTTCATAACACCTCTAATAAAACTTTCATAAGTTATTGATCTGCAATTTAATTACTACATACATGACTTACTTTAGGTATTAATATGATACTTTATTAGGCATAATAATCAATACACTTCAGATATATATTTTATTATGCTATATATGTATACATATATATACATATATGTATACACACATATACATATATGTATATACACATATACATACATACATACATATACACATATACATATATATGTATATATATATACTGTATATACATATATATATATATATATATATGCTACTAACTTATAACTCTCAATTAAATACTAGGCAGTATGATAGCATGCTAGTTAGAATACTGGTAAGCATTTTCTTGTCATACATTTACTATAAGTATTTGTGTCACAAAGAAGAATAGTATGTATTAAATATTTGACGTTAATATCTACTGAAACTAGTAATAAATATTATAGAATAATTGGAAAATATACTAAATTTGTTGTTTCAATACTTCATGAGTTTATATGCTTTTGTCATATTCCATGTTCATGCATATAATATAGTTTATACACATTCTTAATTATTTAAAACATTAATTTATCTTTTATATAATGAAATAAACATCATATTATTAACTCAACTATTTTATGACAGTTTCATCATGTCAAAGTTGTTAAAGCTTGAATTTGTAGCATTTGACATTTCTGAAAAGAACTATTTGTCATGAATACTTGATGTTGAAATTCACCTTGCCGCTAAGGGGACCTCGGTGATACTATAATAGAAGGAAATGAAGCATCAAGTCAGGATACAGCGAAGGCTATGATTTTCCTTCGTCATCATCTTGATGAAAGCCTGAAGGTTGAGTACAGTAAAAGATCCACTTGAATTGTGGATAGATTTGAAAAGGAGGTATGACCACCTCAAAACAAAAGTATTTTCAGGGGCTCGTTATGAGTGGATGCACTTACGATTTCAAGATTATAAAATCATAATTGAGTATAACTCTATTGTATTTAGAATCACTTCTCAATTAAAATTATGTGGGGAAATTATAAAAAATGAGGACATGTTAGAAAAAACACTAACTACATTTCATGCCTCTAATATGATATTATAGCAGTAATACTGTGAAAAGGATTTTTAGAAATACTCTGAATTGATCTCATGCCTTCTGGTGGTTGAGCAATATAATGCTCTTTTAATGAGAAATCATGAAGCTCGTCCCACTAGAACTTCTCCATTACCAAAAGCACACGGAGTAGAAGCACATGACCAGTCTGAAATAAGATAAAATAATCGAAGTCATGATAATGTTCGCGAGCATGGCAAGGACAAAAGACGATATAATAATCGTCGAGGTGGTTGGTGAGAACAATATGGGTTCTCAAAATAATCCTTCAAAAGGCAAGGGAGATCACTGTCATCGTTATGGCCTTAAAGGTCACTTAAAAAATGAATGTCGGACACATGAGCATTTTGTCAAGCTATATCAAAATTCCTTCAAAAAGAAAAGAAATTAAGGTGGTACCTCCTTTTCTAGTGCCCGGGTGAAGTCACATCTCAAGCGGTGTCTTCTCAGAAATATGATGAGAATGTTGAGGTAAATTTAGCTGTCACGACCCGAGCCTACATCCTGGACGTGGCCGGCACTCGAAAACCATTACTGGTCCCCAAGTAACCCTCATCCTGGCTGACTACAAGAAGAAGACTAACTTAAGCATGCAAAAGCTTAAAAACTGAATAAAATTCATAGAAACTCAAATACAAAGCTTTAACTCAAATAATTTACTCTGAATATAAATGGAATATTCAACTAGCCAACAATAGGCAACTTAAGTCTTTAAAACATTTAATAAGATAAATGAAACACACTTCTCAAACTCTACTTTCTATCTATAAAGCCTCTAACTAACAAAGATGGAAGTCGGGACAAGACCCACGACATCCTAACAATTGATTAACTGAAAGTACAAGTGGAACCCTTCGGAAGCAAGGAGGCTCACCATAGCTAACTCAAACTGCATGTGGTATCAACGAAGCGCATTTTGATGACCCTGAATACCTGTATTTGCATCATGAAACGATGCAGGGCCAAATGACTCAGTACGTAGAATGTACGAGCATGTAAGGGGAGTTCTAAAGCATAACATAAGCTTGAACTTGATAAAAGGAAATGTACTTACCTCTTCTCAACTCACTCAACTAACTCAACTCAGGAATAAGATACTCAACTCAATAATAAGATATTCAACTCAGTGAAATAAGACTCAACTCAATAATAAGACACTCGACTCTTGGTACTCAAACTCTAAATACTCAACTCTGGATACTCAACTCAATATATACAAAGCAACAATAGGAGATGCAATATATAGAAAGATCTTAAAACAATAGAAAACAACTCAAAGTTATCGAAAAAAAATACAACAACAACTCGGTTTGTATATAAAAATACAATATAACTCTGTGTATATAAGAAAACAAAATATCTTTGTGGGAGTTTCTTTAACCGACAATCATCACTCTAAGTTATGTGATGATACAGTGTCTCACCCACGTTGCGAGAATTGTCCTATACTTTGCCAGGGTATAAGACCTACTCACTAAGTGGATCCACTAATCTGTGCTAAAAAGCATTGAGGAATCATCTAAAAAGCATGACCCTTTCTACCTACGTCGGCTACATGGTTTATGGAGACTTGAGTTATCTGAAATCGTCCCCATATCGGTGCTCAATACTACTCCCAAAATATACTCATCTCATATGTTTTAAAAACATAACTCTTTTTGTGATTTGAGATAATTACTCAAAAATCTATCTCTTAAAAGAGATGGTACTCAAACTGCTCAAAACTCTTTTGGAAATCTCAGTTTCGTCTCATCTTAAATTTGTAAACATTTACTCTTGGGAATACTTAGTTCCCATATATCATTTTAAACAAAATGAACTCAACTCTGCTCTTTCTAAAAAAAAACATTTCAAAATCATACTATAATATGATCATTGATGACTCGGAAAGTCATACTGCATAAACATTATTGATGGTATATCTAGATACCATACTGCTCATACATTGATGGCATACTCGATTGTTATACTAATCATGTTTTAGAAAACTCTTTTCTCAAAACTCATCTTTATTTTCTCAAAACTTAGTTTAAGAACTCAAGTGTTGGCTTTAACAAAAAACTTTTTAAAATTTATTACTCAAATCACAGGGTTCATGTAGAATTATGAGCATGAACGACTCAACTTAGGGATCTTAATAGAAATAAAGAACCTCAGTACTCAGAACTCATGACTCAATGATACTACTCATCTCTAGACTGCTCAACTCATAAGGTTCATGCAGAATTATGAGCATGAACAACTCAACTCAAGGACTTCATGGGTAACATATAATAGTCTCATGACTAGGAATATAATCTCAAAGGGATTTGAAACTCAATACTCAAGACTTAGAACTTGAAGATACTACTCCTCTCAAAGATACTCAACTTATGGAGTTCATGCGGAATTTATGGACATGAATGACTCGACTCGAGGGTCTCCATAAAAATATGGAACTCATGTATACGACTCTTCTCATTCTCATACTAACTTCCTCAAAACTTAGCTCAAATCGACATTTGATCTCAAAGGATTCACAATTGAACTCAAAGACTTTCTTGAACACTACTCTTAACTCTTTCTTGAATTTGAATTATGAATTCAAGAGTTATGATTCATGATATGAAGGATCTCAATAACAATATAGCAATTGGATAATTAGGAATAGAACTTTTAAAAGAAACATGAACTCAAGAACTCAAAATCAATTTATCTCAAGAATACTCAAATCTAGGGAAAGTATCCTAGATTACTCTTTTACTGATCTGAAAGTAGATGTAGGGTGTGACGATGAACTAGTCCAACATTATGATAGCCTTACATACCTGGAAGAACAAGGTTCTTGAAGAATCTTGAAAGGATCTAGAAGAAGAACTTGATTAAAAGCCTTGAAACCCTAGCTTGAAGGTAAACGATCAAGAAAACCTTTCTTGAGATTCTTGCATTAGTTTCTTGAAATCTATATGGCCAAGAATTACGATGTTCATTAGTGATTCATAATTGTATGGAGGAATTTGAGTTGAAAAAAATAGAATTCTTGGAAAAAGACTTACCTTGAAGAAGAATCTTGAATGAAGTCTTCTACTTTGATTTTTCCTTAGGGTTTTGCCCTAGGGTTTGAGAGAGAAGAGAATGATGGATTAAAAGATGAAAATTTTATTTTTTTAGCCTTTTATTAGTCAAGAATTTCGTTTAGGGTTTTCTTGAAGGTTAAAAAAAACAAAAACAACCCTTTTTAATGTTTTCCCGTCGGCTAAATTCGTAACAGCACTGTATAGGTTACTAAAATAGTCATAACTTTTTACTCAAAAATTGGATTGACGCAAAATTGGTGGTGTTGGAAAGTAGATTCAAATACCTTTAATTTCATAGGTTATGGTTCACATAACTCTTCATATTCTAAAAGATATGGTTGTTTGAAGTTGACCCAAGTAGAATCTTACATCAAACTTAATACGATAAGGAAACTTCAAGAACACTTATCAAGAACTCATCAAGAAATTAAATTTCTCAATATTTATGGATAGATTCGCAAAAGAAACTCATGATTGGCGTGTGGTGAACGAACCAACACTATGGAAACTTACATACCTCAAAGAACTAGGTTCTTGGCGAAATCTTGAATTTCTTGAACGAACGCTTGAAACTTTGAACTTTTTCTCCTCTTGAATCTTCTCTCTAAAACCCTAAATGCTTTTGGGGATGAATGAAATTAATTCTAATCAGTTTAGACTCCTAAAACCTTACTAAAATGAATTAAATTAATTGGGTAGTGAAAAGACCGTAATACCCTTCGAATGGACATATCTCCCTCATACGAACTCAAAACTGAGCAAACTTGGTGACGTTGGAAAGATAATTCAAAGATCATTCCTATGGTATCTGGTAGCACACCTAACTCATCCTGAGCTAGGAGTTATGGTCGTTTGAAGTCGACCCAAAACTCATACTTAACTTAACTTTGTCAAACTTTCCAAATTTGATTATTTCCAAAAACGGTTTCTTTCCAATTCTAAGTCTTTCTAGTTCTTTCAAAAAGTGAGGTGTTACATTAGCATTGAAAGATGATGCATTTGATGGGCTCAATGATATTACTCATCTAGAAGCTGATAATTTCTTTGGGGATTGCAATTGAAGGTTGATCATTAAATTGAAAAGGAATAATGTTGTTATGTGTTTTTTATGACTTACTTAAAGTTGAAGTACTTAAATTTTCTTTTGTTGGTTTATTTCACACTTCTTATTATGTAATTTTATTTTATGAAGATAAATAAAACTTTTCATACTTCAGTTGAATCCAAGATGAGTGATGAAAATATGTGTCTTCTGGACAGTGTCACAATCCATATGATACTAAGAGAAAAGAAATATTTTTCTCATTCGGTTATGAAAAAGACATATGTTAATATAATATATGGTAGTACAAATTAATTGAGGGCTCTGGAAGAGCGGCCTCGTTACTATCTAGATGAGCATATTGGTAATTGATAATGCATTACATTGCAATAAGTCTCAAAGAAACTTGTTAAATTTTAAGGTTATTTACTAAAATGACTATTATATTAAGACTGCAACAAAACCCTTTAATTGTGCAAGCGTACTTTAAATTATTGGTAATTGGTAATGCATTGTTTTGGACTTTGAAATTTATAATCTAAAATAAGTAATAGATAATATATGAGTATAAATTATTTCATTAAATATAAAATAGATACTTTGAAATTAAATTATTACTAAATATAGACTTGTATGGACTAAAAAAGAATGTGAATCATATAAATAGATTTTTCTTCATTTTAAAAGGTGTTTAGATTAACTTATTTTAGTAACTTTTACTTTTAAGCATTTTATTTATTTTTGTATAAGACAAAAGGTATTTGTAAACACTTTCTTTTAGCTAGCATTTGGTCCCAAATTTTTAAATATTATTGGCAAATTATTTTTGGGTGAAGTTCACCATGGGTTTGGCTATAAATTTTGGGAGAAATTGTAACACCTTGAATTGTCTAGAAAGGGCTCAAGTGGGAAACTCACAAGCCAAGACTGGACCATGGGACCCTCCATGAAGCCTCTGACGGGCCGTGAAGGGGACCACGGTCCATGAGGTGGCTCATGGCAAGTTCCCCACGACCAGTTGAGCAGGTGTTACTCCCACGAAGGCTCAGACGGCCAGTGGAGGGGTTGACGGGCCGTCAGTCAGTTGGGTTGTTTGGGTTGTTAAGTGGTCGTCAGTAGGGGGCTTTTCCCCCTTGCCACTGGTCAAGGACCACGACAATCATAACAGCCCGTGGTGCCTTTGACTAGCCGCCAAGGCTGTTGTGGCAGTGCCACTGTGAAGCCCTAAGTCAAGGGCCTCCTCACGACCCAAGTCCACGGGCCGTGGGGTCCACCGTGAAGCAGGTTGCGTTAGTTTTAAGTCAAGGTCTTTTAGGTCTTTTCCAGATTAATCTATCCTAATACTATGTCATTTTACCCTTCATCTAAAGTCCTATATAAATGTTTTCACCCCAAT
Source organism: Solanum tuberosum (assembly GCF_000226075.1). NCBI lineage: Eukaryota > Viridiplantae > Streptophyta > Magnoliopsida > Solanales > Solanaceae > Solanum > Solanum tuberosum. Next base: position 531,204 of record NW_006239255.1, on the reverse strand, counting down.
TTCCCCAATTGAAATCATTCTCTCAAATTCTTAAAAGAAGAACAAGTCTTCCTCTCCAAAATATTTCTCTCTCTAGAAAGCTTGAAGAAGAAGGAGTCAACCTAGGATTTCAAGTCAAGTATCCAATCCCACCATTGAAGGCAAGCTTTTGCCATTGAGGTATGATAGTCTTCATCCATGGATCCCTTCCTCTATGGAGTTCCTAAATTCTCCAATTTATAAACACTACTAAAAAAACTGTGAATACCGACCTCCGGAGGTCGGTATTCCTTGAAATACCGACCTAAAACCGACATCCCAGCTTAGGTCGGAAAAAGCTTGGTCGCTATTCAATACCGACCTCTGGAGGTCGGTATTTACTGACCTCTCGAGGTCGGTTTTTATTTTATGTCGGAATATTCATTTTTTTAAATTCCAACCTATGGAGGTTGGTATTTTTATTTTTGTAATGTTGAAATTC
>NW_006239255.1:516699-530644 GCF_000226075.1 Solanum tuberosum | reverse complement strand
TTTTAGGTCGGTATTCACTGTTTTTTTAGTAGTGAAAGTTAGAAATTTCCAATTGAGTTAGGGTTTTCTTCTATGTCATGGGTTCCTTTCAATATTGATATAATTGATTGTGTTATGAAGTATTATGCATGAATTGATAAAATGCAATGATTTTATGATGAATCCCCATAAACCCATGCTTATCCCATATTTTCTAGATTATGATGATAAAAATTGGATTTTGAACTATGAAAGATGCTTTTATGAATATATGTATGTTCTTATGAAATTAATAAAAATATTTTAAGGAAGCTTTGAGAGTGAAGTATCAATATGATTATTGTTGTGTTGTGAAAGGATTTCTCATACACAAATGAAAGTATGAATGTGAAAGGTTTTCTCACATAAAGGATTCTAAAGTTGAAATATCTTCTCCCTAAAATGAATCAAAGATAAGGAGCTATTCTAATAATGAGGCAAGCGGCGATTATCCATGACCTCCAATGCTAAGACAAGTGGCTATTACTCATGTCTTATGATTGTTATGAAAAGTTAAGAATAAATGAATATTTCGTGGGAGTTATGCTTAGCACCGACTGGACAAGTGGCAATTACCCATGTCCCATAAACTATGTGCCAAAAAAAGATTTGTCTAGATAGACATTAGCTAGTGGATCCACGTAAGCTAGAAGTTCATGGTCTTGCCTTGGAAAGTAGGACACCTCTTTTCGGTGTGGAATAGACACCAAATTCCATGTTGATAGCTCATAGTCTTACATGTTGGTTAAAGGTAATTCTCCCACATCAACGAATCAAGGTTACTTCATAATTATCTCACATGTGAATTAGGATGATGTCTACTTGCATTGACCTAGTTTTATGACTTAAGTTCTCTAACTCTTTTATATCATGTCTTAGCTTGGTCATTGCATATCACGAAAATGTCCCTTTATCATGATTTTTACACTTCATGCATCACTATCATAATTGGTACATATTTGTGCTAATGCATACTCTTTCCTACATTTCTTATAAAAATGTAGGGTCCGACGCTCCAGACTCGCACTACCATGGCTAGGGATCTATAGTTGAAGTTGGAGGATTGGTGAGTCCTCATACTTCAAGGACCGAGCTCTTATTTCATATTGTCATTTCATTTCAGTTTTGAACTTGATGTACGGGTTACGTCCCGATTTCTTCTTATGTACTAGATGGCTTGAGACTTTGTTAGTTTCCGCTTCGTTTTATAAAACTCTATGTTTGAAATGATCTTTTAAATCGCTTAAATTTCTATTATCTTGCCTATGAATGCTAAGTGGCTTGTATGGGGCCTCTCGGGGTCTTATACGCCATGTTATACCTAGGGTCAACCTTAGGTCATGACAAAAATATTTGACTATGTCAAAAAATATGATTTGTACTCATAAGTTCTACAAATTATTAAAAATACTTTTAAGTTTATATTGTCATTCTATAATGAACATGTTCCGTTAAAAAAAAAACTTTATAACATAATTGATAACTTTAGACACATAAATTTTATTGGATCAAATTCATACTAAATTTAAATCGAATCCATATTTATTTGGGTTGAATAATTAATTTGGGCTGTACAAATAACTAAGTGTATTTTATTAAATTCAAGTTCAAGGTCCATTTCACCTTGAAGCTCAAATTCATGCCACATGTCACGATGACTAGGCATCCATGACAAAAAAAATGACGTCACATGTCCAAATGATGTGGTAGTCCCAGTCAAATTGAAGAACCAATCATAATCCACCAAGTGTCAAAATGACATATTTTGGCCAATCATATGCAACCTTGTTCACCCCCTACAACTATAAATAGGGAATAGACATGACATTCAAGGAAAGACTAAAAAAAAGACTCCAACAAACATTGGAGAAAGCTACAACATCAACTACATAGCTCTTCGAATGAGTGGTCAACAGGGTTCTTCTTGGAGACTTGAAATGATGAAGTGCTTCCCGACGTTTCCAAAGATCAAACACATCTTAAGGAGGTCTACATCGTCCTACATTCGATAAATACGCTACTTACAGCCCTCGAATCGCAGAGAAACATTAGGAGAGAAGAATCAAGAGAGTAACAGAATTATACTCACAAATTCATCAATAAAAATCACATTTTCTTTTATTTATTTTGCTGTCAGTTAATTTTCAACGCTACGAAATTTGTTGCGAACAATAGCAATTATCAACAACAAAACAACATGTACAATATCAATACATTAATCGTATATTCAAACTTGTCACTAATTCAAGGTGATATAACCCATTAAAACAAATTATTCTTTTTTAGTCACATTCTGTATAGATAGCGGAGAGGAATAGTTATCAATTATTAATGAAGTAATTTGCTAGATAAATATTAGTTGGAATTAATAAATGATTGGTATTTTTTATAAAATATAAAATTTTGGGGTAATTTTTTAAAATTTCCAAATATTAAAACTTGACTCAAATACTAAAAAAATTTGGGATATTTAATAAATTATGACAAGTTGTATGGCCAAACATCACTTCCCAAGTTTTTCCAAATATATTTGGGATTAAACGAATCCTTAGAAAAGGTACAAATATAAGTTAAAAGCCGTTGAATATGACTAACTTGCTACTTTTATCTTATAAACTACTTTAAAAAAATGTCAATCCAAACACCAATATCAAATGAATATATGATGTTGGTAAAAAAATACCTTCAAATACTATTTATTTATAAATTGTTATTTAAGTTCATCAATATTATAAATAGAATATTTTTTTATGAATTTATCATAAAATCTAATAGTATTTTTTTATGATATTACATGTATCAAGTATATATATATGTATAATCCATATGTGTTTATATTTTATTTTACTTTTTCTTATTCTTATTCGCACAATTATTAAATTTATGAATCAAAATACAAAAATATGTTTATTAAAAAACAAACCTAAAATTTTGACACTAATGTCGTCTTTATAAATATATAGTTTTAAGGAAGTATAACGATCAGACTAATTGTTTCTTAATGATAACATTAGCGTTTTTAGTAACCAATAACGACCCCATTTTTCCTTTTTTTGTTATTGACTTATAGTGATCAAATTTGATCTTTTTACAACCAAAGAAACTCATATGTTTTCTTTCATAAATGTCACGTTTCAGAAATACTTCTTCTGTCCAATAATAATTATTTACTATTTATTGGCTTGTCACAAAGGTTAAGAAATAATATATGATAAGAATAATTTTATCAAATCGCCTTTATTAAATATAAGTTATCTAAACATTGAAAATGATAAAATGATAAATGTTCATTGGTTTTATAAACTAGACAAGTATTGTTGACATCTCAAAATAGTACAGTGGATAAGTAAAAATAAACGGAGGGGGTAAAAGAAGTTAGCATAGATAATTGCTTTCATAATTAAAGCTATCATATGTCTTTCTTGGGGGTTTGCAAAAACCTTACCCTAAAAGACATATATGAATCATGTTATAAATCCATTAAATAGTGGATTGTCCATTTGATTTCTTCAAGAATTAATTGAATTCATGTATGTATAATATCTCAACACTATAAATAGAGATATCATTCACCGTTTGGAGGACACTTAAATAGAAGTAAAGTCTTTCTCCTTCATCTACTTATATTGTCTTCTTCTCTATATTATATTATTTTGAGCTTAATTTTATAATCACATTTAAAACAACAAGAGTAATCAATTTATCACTTATCTCATGAAAATAAATAATATGCGTTTATTTTATTGAAAGAATTGAATAAAATGTTTTTCTTCATCAGTAAAACCTATGCAGCAATCACAATCTCCTATATACAGTTTTTTAGTAGATCTTGGTATAAAACAGCATTTCCACTACTAACTGTAAAAAAAAATGAAAGAATAAACAAATAGATATCAAGTAAAAAGCTCAAAAATTTCCAATCAGCCTTGTGAGATTATTATTCATCACTCTTTTCTTGAACTGTTGTGCCATCATCTCCAGAACTAGTGGCTGCTAACACCACCTCTGGTTTTATCTCCTCCAATTTCTGTAATACTTGCGGAGCTTCGGGTCGAGCAGTTGGTGTGGGATCAACACAATGCAAAGCTAGTTTCAATGTGTTAAGCAACTCATCACCAATATTAGGTGCATCCCTCATAAGTTCCACATCAAACACTTCATTAGTCCACTCCTCTTTCACAATAGAAGCTACCCACTGAGGCAAATCGAGACCATCCGTTGCCTCGCTAGGGGATTTTCCAGTTAAGAGCTCCAAAATGATCACTCCAAGACTATAGACATCAGTCTTGGTGCTTACATTCTTGATTTTAGAAAGCTCTGGTGCACGATAACCTAGCGTGCCTGCAGTGGCAATCACGTTGGTGTTTCCAGCAGTGGTCATAAGCTTGGAGAGTCCAACATCTGCAATCTTTGGATTGTTTTGCTCATCAAGTAAAATGTTGCTTGATGTAAGATTCCCATGAATTATGTTTTCTTTGGTATGCAGAAAGCAGATTCCTTTTGTTATACCGATAGCAATCCTCATCCTTGTTGGCCAGTCTATCGTTGTCTCGGGACCTCTAGCTGCATATAGAGAACACAAGTATGATGTTAGGATTGTCGACATGATAAGGAACACCAAAAGGAATATACAAACAAACAGTGAGTGAGTGTAGACAATTTTACCATGAAGAAAGGATGAGAGACTTCCATTAGACATATAATCATACACAAGAAGCTTTTCTCCTTTTGGTCCCAAGTAATAAGCTCTAAGCGCCAAAATATTTGGGTGTCGAATCTTTCCTAATTCAGCAACCTCAGCTTCAAATTCTTTCTGCCCTTTCGTGATCTTCTCGCGTAGCCTCTTCACTGCAACTTGATTACCATCCTCCAATGTTGCCTTATATGCTGTCCCGTAAGTGCTCTTCCCCATGATCTCTGCAGTGGCACACAACAAGTCGTCCGCTGCAAACACGAAAGGTCCATCGAAATGGACTAGCTTTCCACCAGCTTCACCTGATTCAACTTCAGCTCCTCCTACAGCTGGAACTGACTTCGCACCTCTTCCTGTAGTGGTAGCTAGGCCACCGGCTTTGCTACCATTTTTCGCTCTCGAATTTGCCTTTTTCCTAATCAAGCAGCAAAGTAACATGCAGCACAAAAGAAGCAGAACAACTAGAAGAGCACCTGATGCTATGAGAATGATATCTTTGGTACTAAGTTTACGATGGCGGTGAGGCTTGACAACCCCACTAACAGGAGAAGGAAGAGTTTGAGGGGGTGGTGAAGCACATGGAGTTGATGGACTATATCCACAAAGCTCTAAATTTCCAACAAAAGCACTTGCATTGAACTTTCTAGAAAGAAGAGATGGGACAATCCCAGAAAGATTGTTATAAGACACATCCAAAGAAGTCAGATTTGCCAAAGAAACAAGAGAGTTTGGAATTTCACCAGTGAAATTGTTTCCAGATAAATCAAGTGAGGTGAGCCTAGAAATATTTCCAATAGTAGCTGGAATATGACCAATGAATTTGTTGTTACTCAAATCCAGCACTGAAAGGTTTTTCATTCTATACATGGTATCTGGGATTTGGCTATCAAGAAGATTACTCTTTAAATCCAAAGTAGAAAGAGCTGAAAGGTTTGAGAAACTAGCAGGAATAGTTCCATTTATGGTATTATTAGATAAATCAAGAACAGTAAGCCTTAAGAGACTACCTAATTCATCAGGAATAGTCCCATTAATAAGGTTATGACTAAGATTAATCTCCTCAAGCATGCTTAACTTACTAATTGAAACTGGAATCTTCCCAGATAAAAGATTGTGATCAAGTGTAAGATACTGAAGTTGATAAGACTTGTTCACAACCACACTGCCCCAAGTATCAGGAATTGATCCAGATAGATTGTTATGTTCAAGTGCAAGAAAAGTAAGAGAAGGAGATTGAGTGAAACTTACTGGGATTGACCCTGAAAGTGCATTGTAGCTCAAGTTGAGTCTGTATAACCTGGTGGAGTTTGCAAGACTGGGAGAGATAGTACCACTGAGCTGATTGTTGCTAAGATCAAGAGTCTGTAGAAGAGGGATTCTTCCAATTGATGGTGGGATTGAACCCGAAAGCCGATTATTGAAAAGGTAAACACCTCTGAGATTTGGTAGGAAGCTAAGAGAAGTTGGAACAGGACCAGCAATAACATTGTCATGAAGACTAAGCTTTCTAAGAGCTTGTAATTGCCCAATTTTTTCAGATATTCTTCCACCCAATCCCTTCCAGGGTAACTGTATAGCTATTACTTCCCCATTAACACACTTAATTCCTACCCAACCACCAGCACAAGCTCCAAGACCACTGTCATTCCAGCTCTTCAATATTCCCCTAAAATCAATCAATTCATGCTTAATAGCTTTTAAAGCTTGAAAATCAGATTGAGTCACAATAACCCCATCTGAATTCCTCCCAGCTGATATAATAGGAAAAACAGAAAACACAATCACAACAAACAAGAACAGAGTATTATGCCAAGAAGAAGAAAGCTTCCATTTTTCCTTTTTCTTGTCATGAACCCAGCTAGACCCATCTTTAATTTCTGAATATAAATTCAAGAATCGAAAAGGGTAGTTGTAAAATCCACTCAGTGAAGTATCCCACCTATCCATAAACTTAAAACAAGTTCAGAATCTCCAATCAGAAGAAGAACTTAAACAAAGAAATGCTAAACTCTTCTTTTTCTTCCTCCCCTCAACTTTTTTCAAGTTTAAATGAAGAGAAAAGGGAAAAGAAAGAGATAAATACTAGTAGAAGAAAGAGTAGTGAAACATAGCATGTGAGGATGTGTAAATGGAGAGAATCTTTAAGAGCAACGGTTAAGGTTGAAGACAAAGTGAACAGAAGAATAATATGGTCCTTAACGGCTAGTTTTCTTGATAATTCATGTAGATATATTTTGCTTTATTTGTTTGTTTATATGCAGAGTTTCAGTTCGGCTGGTCCACATTAATGGGGAAACCAAAGGCCCCCGTGTTTGACGCGGATGACCTACAACGGCTACATTGACAGTGAAGGCAAAGGGGGAATACTCAAGAAAATTATTACTCCATTATAAACTATACCTTATTTCAGCTTCCTAATTGGAACGTTATAATTACTTTGACTTAGTCTTCCCTACCTTTTCCTCTTTAGTTTTACTAATTATTGTAATTTATTACTCTCTCCGTTTAAAAAAATATGACCTCATTTTTTTTTTAGTCTGTTTCAATAAGAATGACCTATTTCTTTTTTTGATAACATTTTAATTTCAATTTTTCATGTGACATGTTTATAGCCACAAGATTAAAGGGCAATTTAGTACATTTGATATAACTTTAATTTAGGACCTCAAAATTCAAAAGTCTTCTTTATTTTCTAAAAAACTTCGTGTCAAGTCAAATCAGGTCACTTTCTTTGAAACGAAGGGAGTATATCCTATTGGAAAAGATTTTAATATGGATAATATAAAGAATTTGTGTTGGTGTCAATTTAATCTATTAGTTATTACGAATAATTACTTGCAAATTAAGGTTTCTTTAAAATAATTTGACGGGGTAAAATAAATATACGATAATGTATAGAAGTTAAAACTCATAAAATATACACTTTTTGTCCTAATTTATGTGACACTTTTTGGATTTCGAGATTCAAACGAGTCTATCTTTAACGACAGTAAATTTTTTCATATATTTTTTAAATATTTTGAATTGTCAATTATCACTTTTTACGTAGTTTATAAATATATAAATTTCATTTCAATTTTTTTTGAAGATTGCATACGCAAATTTCCGATCAAACTTAAACTGTTTGATTTTCGAAAAATGAAAGTGTCACATAAATTGAGACAGTAATTCTTTTATCATGCAAATGAGAAAAAAATGTGTAGAAAATATTGATATAGATTGTGTTTAGTGAGAAAAATATTTCGAGAAAATATTTTTAAATTTTTATCATGTTTGATTGGTCAATGTGTTTTGAAATATATTTCTCTAGCAAGTACTTCAAAAATAAGAAAAATGAATACCCTAATAAAATTATCAAAAATAAGTTTTATAAGTGACATCTTAACTTCATTATTTTGTTTGACTATCCCACTCCCTACCAATGTCTAACTCTCACTCCTCATCCTATCCCATCCTATAGTATTTTGCTAGAATACACAATTAAATGCAGTTGAGATAATACTATTTTGCTTGCTTTATAAATATTATAAATTAAATAAAAAGTTATCCACTGATTTTCCAAAACACAATTTTCAATAAAATTATTTTTAATAAAAAAAATAAAATTCCTTCGTACCAAAATAACATAATCAAGACACTGAAATACTAAGGTCTATCGAGGATATATGGTTCCATGAGGTCCACTTTGGAGTAGCAGCCTCGAAAAAAGTCAACGTTAGAGATCATGTTCATGGTGATGTGGGAAAAAAAGACAAAAGGCAATTGAAATAGCAGAGGGGTCAAATGCCCAAATAACCTCGCACAGATATGAACAGTGCATAAATATTAGTTGGTGCCACCAACAATTTTAAGACATGTTAGCATTCGAACTTTAGGACTCTAGTAGAACCTTCTTATTGGTCGAGGCTCCCTTGTTGTAACCTATAAATAGTCGATCGCCCTCATTAGTAAAAAAATACTATAATTTCTAGTAATACAATGACAATTATAATATTTTCTTAAGCACAAAGCATATCTTTATTTTGTCTTAGTCCTTGTCTACATCCTTAGACGAAGTTACTCTTGATGCCAAGGGCAAAACTCTCCTGCTTGTTTCTTCCTTTTTTTTCTTCAAAAACTAATTTGACTAATGACATCTGATTACATTTGAAGGAGGACGGTATGCCTAACCTTCTATAGAAAATGTATATATACGACGAAAATAAAAAAAGTTAGCCCAAAACAGTGACAAAGGAAAAGTTTCAAAAAGGCTCATATTGGAGCATTTTCGATTTTCTCATCTTGACTCTAAGAGATGGAAATTGTCACCTATCAGTAATTAGTAAAGCTCTGATGGTGGTTGATAAGTCTCTATACTGTATATATACCTTAATTACATCAGTGTTATGACTCGTAAAAGCTAATTTATTCGCTATTTTGTATTTTCTCTAAAACAGTGTCTAATAATCACTTCATGGTCTATTACTAATTTCTTGATCTCATGCACGTTCTACTATATCCTCAAAGGTACCTTCAAGCTCAAAAAGGAAGAAAGAGACTTCAGCCAAGTTGCTGGTGCCTTGGCCCAATGGGAGAATGAAGGCCTTGATGAATCTTGCCCAATGAGTCCCTAATTACTCCTCCAAGCTCTTGTGCTTATCAGCAAGCACTTTGGAAACATCTAAATTTGACTCCTTTACTCTTAAGTTGCACTATTTTTTTAATATTTACTTTGTCTTATCTAACAATCAATTATTTTCTCTTCAAAAATTAATCAAACACTTTACTTTTTAAAAATACTCTTCATAGTCTGACTCAGAACCAGAAGTATAGAGGAAACTATAAACCTTTTCCTGAATATCTTCGTCTAGTTCTAAAGCTTTAAGCTTTTCTAGTTTACAATTTGGAGCTATATGTCCAAATTTTCCACACTTGTAGCATTTGATCTTATCAAGATCTCTTTTTGACCTGTTTTTTGTAAATCTATGAGATTTTCGATGAGCCTTACGCTCTTCCCTTTCTTCCCTAGATCTTCTAGATCTTTTTCTCCGATGAGATCTATGATGTTCAGTCTTAGAACTCTCGTGTTTGGTACCTTTAGAGGCATCTGGTAATCCAAACTGTGTACAGAAATCTCCCAATTGAGATCTCTCTCTTAGCTTATCCATTTTGAGTTGTCTAGAGAGTTTTAACTCGTTGCATAAATTTATGCCTTCCTGAGTACAAGCTCCAATAAGCTTTCCATACGTAAAATTACTATAAGGAATAATTCCTTGAGGATCTCTTAGAGTTTTCTTAACTCTTTCCGCAAATAATGGTGGTAAGCCATCTATGAATTTGGCTTTCCAAAATTCTAGTCCATTTTCGGGAAGTTCCATTACCCGACTTAGATAAGTATCTTTATACCATCTAAATTCTCCCAAATGTCTACATCTTAGACCATTAAGAAGGGATCTAATGGTTTCATACTGGTTGGTAAATCTTCCACTAAAATGTTCTAGAATGGTCAGGACCAAAGTATAAACAGCGTCTTCCCTGTTTTTGACTAAGGCAAATCCTAGGTTATCAACTTCCATTCTGCTACTCATACGTGCCTTTATCCAAGTCTTCTTCATCTGCACCTGCAACCACTACTGAGACTGCTACTTCTACCTTGCTTTGGCTAGCTTTTTACTTATGGATTTAGATAAAGCGTAGATCTTTCATGGTAGATATATAATTGAAGTTAGTTATCCGGCATAGATATAATATTTAGCCGATCATCGGCTTAACAAAGAGAAGTAGTACAGTAGTAAGAAGAAATACCTTTAGAACAAACGGAGACTTTTATTTTTCCGGCCAAAGTCCGGCAAACTTGCAGCAAAAACTTAAAAACTTACAAGAGAGAGAGAGAGAAAGAAAGTAGAGAGAAGTTGGTTTCTAAAACCTGCTTCTTAGTTGTGAAGTATTTCGGCATAGATATATTTCTCTTTGATCATGGATCTAGGAGAAATTCATTTTGAATATATTTTCGTGCAAGTGAACCTGGACTAAAATCAATTTGGTGTTCAGTCATCATTAACTGTCGTTAGGGTCAAATTCCATTTCAGAAACGGAAGGAATTTCTTTATCAGAAATATCAGAAGCTTGTCAACATCCGAAAATAATTCGAAAAGAAATATATTTAAATTCATATAATTTTAATGACTGTATGGAAGAACCAATGAGTTTACCCAAGCAAAGGGTCTGTCGAAAATCAAATACGTATTGTTAATGAGCCCATGTGTCTAGTAGTTCTAACCGGGTATGAAGCGCCCTTTTAACTTCTTTTGCGGGCTAAGACCACGGCTGACTAGACGGAGTCACTAAGACAAAGCCATTAACTTGTTGTATTGATTTTGACTGTACCACCATCTCGGAACCAAGTCAAGAAAGTTATAAGAATTTATGCATATTTAGATAAAGCGTAGATCTTTCATGGTAGATATATAATTGAAGTTAGTTATCCGGCATAGATATAAAACTTTAGCCGATCATCGGCTTGTATAGGAGTAATTAGAATAGTATGAAAGAAGAGAATACCTTATAGACAAACAGGAAGTTTTTATTTTCCGGCCAAAGTCCGGCACACTTGCAGTAGAACTTACAATCTTAAGAGAGAGAGAGAGTAGAGAGAAGTTGGTTTCTAAAACCTGCTTCTTACAAAATAAAATGCCCTTATTTATAGATAGGAAAAGGCATCTAGGAATAGTAAAAAGGGGCCTCATATGGGGCCTAAACAGTACATCCACTGTTGGTAGTGCTTATCTTGAACAGTTCATCTACTGTTTCAAGTTGAATCCACTAAGCTTTTTCTTTTAACTTTGCCAAAAGTTCTTCCGCTCTTTTCAGCGTATCTGCTGGATCTTCGTCTTCAATTTGTTGGGCCTCGTGCATATCTTCACTAGCCTCGCTTCTCATTGAGGAATCTGATTTTGCATATTGATTTAAATTCAAAAGAAGACTCTTTTTAACTTCTTCCAGATAGTCTAGGATCATCTTATTTTGTTCCTCTTCATCGTGATTTGAAATCCTTCTAGCCATGTGTTTAACAGTGACTGATTCATCAGTTATGATTCCTTTATTAGGAATTGATTTATATTCTTTGATAGTTGCTGTAATTTGATCCAAAAGCTCTTGTCCATAAATCGACTTTGTTTGCGGATCCTTTTTCATTAACTTATCCCAGAAATTATTATAATAGGATCGGTATAAACATGGGATTTGTTCTTCTGGAACCCATTTGTGGATCCATGGAACAGAGAATTCTATGAAAAAACATATCTGTTCAATCTGCTGTAGATAAGAAATGTGTTCTTGTTGATATAATCTGTTGAGATCTGGGGAAATTTTTACCCATTCTTTGTATAATTTTAAAAATGGTTCGGGCAATATTTTTATTGTTGGCCCGTGGTATGACCACCAGTTTAAAAACCAATTAGGTATAGGGTTAGCAAATATCTTTGCACATACCTTTATAAACCAAGTATGTTTATGTCTCTCATTGTTATAACAGAGGACTTTGTCAAAAGCTTGGATATAATCCCAATATGTGAAACTCATTTTGACACCATTAAGACTTATCTGTCTTTCAGTCATTGAGGAAATACCCCAATCTTCAATGTGAATGATTTGTTTAATAATCATTTTAGAGAAGTTATAAACATTCTCAGCTGTATTGTATCCTGCAAAGTGTTGGAATTCCACACCTGAGCTTATAAGTAAAGTTTCATAATACTTCCGAGTTTTGTATGACTCACCTGGGAAGAATAATCCATTAAGTAAGTACCTCTGGAATATCTTCCAAGGTTCTTCTCTTCTCTGTATATCAGAATTCTCTAGGAGAAATATCATTTCTCTTTTTTCCACCTTTTCGTAGGTTTTCATATCATCAATAGTATCATCTTTGGCTATTGCAGCAAAAGTATTACTTTGCTTTTGATTTATATACTCTTGTAATTTAGCATATAATGGGTCGCTTTCTGGAATATCTTCCAAGTGTATAGACGAAGAAGGTTTTTCTTGCGCCTTTGAATTTAGTTTAACTAAACTCATTCCTCCTCTTTGTATAATAGGAGTGCTGGATGATGAAGAAGATCCGTATGACGATCTTGATGAGACTACTGAGGATGATCTTCCTCTGCCTCTGCCTCTACCCTTAGTTACCCAAGGGGGTTCCATTCTGCAAATGAAACAATGAGTTTTAGACCCAATTCGTGTCATAATAAGTGTTAGATTCTTCTATTATTTGAGATTGGAACATGTCTATTAACATTCCATCTATGATTTTCCAGCAAATGAGCTCTTTCATATCTCTGTTGAGGGGAATAACCTTCAGGATAGTAATCAATCTTTTTTCAGTAAAAAACATAGAGATAGGAATATCATTATCTCTATCTGAAAAACTGCTATATTCACTCATTTTGAATGTACTTTCTTATAANNAGTGTCGTACTCACTCATTTTGAATGTATTCTCTAGATAAGAAATCAGGAAGGGAGTTTTCACTTCCCTTTTTATAAAGGATTTCAAAATCAAAAGGGGCTAATTGAGCTTGCCACCTTGCAAACATAAGTTTTGAAGCATCGTGTTTAAAGTCTTTGTCAAACATATATTTGACTGACTGAGCATCAGTTTTTATTAAAAACTTTTGATTGTATAAATCGTCTTGAAATTTCAAAACGCATTTAACGATAGTTAACATTTCATGGGCTACCGTGGCGTATTTTCGCTGAGCATCGCTCCATTTTCCTGAATGAAATCGAATAAGATATTCGTGTTTATCATGAGGGTTAATTTGCTTAAGAATTCCTCCATAACCCATATCGGACGCATCCGTCTCTACTATTTTCGGCCAAGCGGGATTGGCAAGAGTTAAACAAGGCAGAGCTTTAACTCTTTCTTTGATGGTTTTAACTAAATTCGTAAGACTATCAGTCCAAGGTCGTTTATGCTCCTTTTTCAGTCTTTCGTAAAACGGAGCTAAGTCTCGGGACAGATTCTTGTAAAAAGGGGAAATGTAGTTTAAACTTCCCAGAAATCGTTGCAATTGAGTTCTATCCGTGATAATATCGGGGAACTTTGATGCGAATTCAATCGATCGCTGAATGGGAGTAATCTTTCCCTGGCAAATGAGATGACCTAAAAACCTGACTTCAGTTTGGAAAAGACTCATTTTTGGTTTAGATATCACCAAACCATTTTGAATAACTATTTTCTTAAAAATGTCTAAATGCT
>NW_006239255.1:501675-512373 GCF_000226075.1 Solanum tuberosum | reverse complement strand
TCTGATATTTCTGATAAAGAAATCCCTTCCGTTTCTGAAATGGAATTTGACCCTAACGACAGTTAATGATGACTGAACACCAAATTGATTTTAGTCCAGGTTCACTTGCACGAAAATATATTCAAAATGAATTTCTCCTAGATCCATGATCAAAGAGAAATATATCTATGCCGAAATACTTCACAACTATTAATGATTTACCATGAAAGTTCCTAGGCTCTGATACCAATTTACAGGATCTCTGATGACGGGCAGTAGTCCGCGCGGTCATCTTTGATCTAGCTTGTCAACATCCGAAAATAATTCGAAAAGAAATATATTTAAATTCATATAATTTTAATGACTGTATGGAAGAACCAAATCTTTTACCCAAGCAAAGGGTCTGTCGAAAATCAAATACGTATTGTTAATGAGCCCATGTGTCTAGTAGTTCTAACCGGGTATGAAAATAATTTTAAATAAAATAAAAAAATTTAACCAAACAACTTATAAATATATTATTTATGGATTATATTATAGCCATTTATAATTTGAATACTTGATTGAAAGAGATAAAGATACCAAATTGGGGTATTGTTTGAATTATGTTTTCACTCTAGTTATACTATTTAATTCTTTATGTACCATAATTTCTTTTCAAATTTCGAAAAAATTAAAAAATTGAACCAACCTTGAAAATAATTGAATTTAATTTGGTGCACATTTTTCTATAATCAAAAGATTAAAAATCGATTATGAAAAAACCAAAGCAAAGAACCAAATAACCATATGTACAGTTCAAGATATGACTTTCAACTCTGACCCAGGACCTAATCACAACTGTGGACACAACTCTCAACCTCGACGATCAATCCAGAATCCAACACTCCTAAACCAGGACCTGATCCTAACTCTCGACTCGGGACCAAACATTCGAATTGAGAACCGACCCCGACACTCAATTTAGGAAACAACCCCAAGAACCGACCCAGGACCTGACCCCAACTCCTAACTTAGGACTCGACATTTGAACTGAGACCAGCCTCGACCCTGACACCCCAAATTGGACATGACCTTGATGACCAATCCAGGATCTAACCACAACACTCGATCCAAAACCTGACCCCAACTCCTAAATCGACATTAAAACTAGAACCAACCCTAACCCTAACCCTAACCCCAACATCAACACCCGACCCCGATTACTAATCCGAGAGCAGACTTGCAAACCAAGACTTCAACTATGACACCCGATGCAAAACTAAACTTCCAAACCAAAATCCAACCCCAACCCAACACCCAAGACCCAATCCAAGACCCGACTTCTGAATTAGGAACAAATTCGACTCCCAATTACAGACTTGATTGCAACACCCAAACCCGACACCTAACAATGAACTCAAACTCGATGCTCAACCCAAAACCCAACTCCATCACCCAATTCAAACCCCCGACCTCAACACTCAACTCAAATCCTAATACGAGACCCAACACCAAAATCAAGATGCGATCCTAACCCAACCCAACACCCAGGAGTCAAATCCTAGATTAGATATCTAAAACTAGAATTATGTGGAAAGCTGAGGTTAAAAAAAGTTAAAAAAATATTTTCTTTACTTTTTACTTTTCGGAGGTAAGTCATTTTCCTTAAATTTGAAGAAAATAAGTTGATTTGAAAATTATATTTCAAAATATTTAAACCAATCAAACATGAGAAAACTAAAAACCGTATAAAATCAAGAATACGAACAAGTATTTTGAGGTTACAAAACATTCAAATAATGACTAAAAAAAGTTGTCGGCAGGAACGACTTATGATAGAATCCGCCTTGTTTATCTTGCCGAAATGGGCAGAATAGCTATTCCAATGCCAAAAATGTTCCCGATGTTCAATAGCTTTTTGATGGCTTCCCTTGCATTACTAGGTATGAGTTGTTTGTTGCCGAATTGATAGTATTTTTTGGAATAATTTCCATCTTACTGCTACAATCGTTAAACATAGACTATCACGACAGGAAAAACTTCATTTTGTTCCTGCTAGAGTATCGTCTCCATGGCAGTGTAGGGAATTATACGTCCTTTTTCCAAGTAGACCTTCTGAATATCCTCCAGTAAATAAAATACCATACTCAGCTCTAACACAAATGTGTCATCGTATACTTGGAGCAAAGATGGACTTACATCACTAGCAGACCTAACTTCAAACTCATAAAAATAGGCCATACACATCAATCAGAAAAGATCAATTTGGAACTTCCAAAAAATGGTTTACTGGCACCAGTACTTGTAAACAGCCATCGACATTAAACCAATTGATTGCTACAATTCTCTTCTCTATGACTCAATATTAAAGAAGTTGGAAACAGACCCCAGCAAGGTTTCCAAGCGTACCAAGAATGAGGAAATGATCAAAATGGTCCTTCATGTATATGTGTTGATTTATTTTGGTCCTTAATATATCACTTGATAGAAATAGTCCTTAATGTATGCAAATTGAGTATCATTTTGATCCTAAACCCTAAATTTAACTTTTCTCTCTTAAAAACTAACGTCTCATTCCTAACTCATTTCTCTCTTCTCCTTGGCTGCTCTGCATTCCTGTCTTCTCTCTAAAACTGCATCAGCTTCTTAAAATAGATTTTAAAAAACTCATCTCTTGCCAACTCATATCACTTGATAGAAATAGTCCTTAATGTATGCAAATTGAGTATCATTTTGATCCTAAACCCTAAATTTAACTTTTCTCTCTTAAAAACTAACGTCTCATTCCTAACTCATTTCTCTCTTCTCCTTGGCTGCTCTGCATTCCTGTCTTCTCTCTAAAACTGCATCAGCTTCTTAAAATAGATTTTAAAAAACTCATCTCTTGCCAACTCCTCATCTTCTTTTAGAAAAATTCAATACTCATTATGATTTGAACAGCTTGTTCCATTTTTCATTAATGGTATGAATGACTTTATTTTTAGACGCATTGACTGAATCAAAAAAAATATTTGAACTGGTAATATAATGAATTAAGAAGTAGCATATCCATGCTTTTGGATGACATAGACACACAAAAAATTCTCCATTATTTTATTACTGTTTAGTTTATAATCTCTTTCGATTGATTAAGCTGATTTTTGGATTGGATGAGCTAATTGGTTAATTCAATGAAAATTGAAATCAATAGGTGAGTCTTATTTTGCCCTTCCACTGAATCCAATAAATTTTCAGTTGACCCAAAAGCTAGAAATTACTTGAAAGAAAAAACAGTTTTGTGTACTAGTATTCCTATATTGAGGAAGAACAAGTACTGAGGAACCAGAGAAGGGGTACCTTGGGAGGAGACGTTAGTTTTTAACAGTGAAAAGTTAAATTTAGGGTTTAGGACCAAAATGATACCCATTTTACATACATTAAGGACTATTTCTATCAAGTGATATATATTAAGGACCAAAATAAATCAACCCATATACATGAAGGACCATTTTGATCATTTTCTCTACCAAGAATATACAACAACAAATTTCCTGCATTCAATTATCATATCTTAGATAAAGGGCACAATTGACCACCAATAAAAAATATGCATACTTTAAGAGGAGAGGCATAACATTGTCTTTATAGCATTCTCATCAGCAATTCAGATATAACTTTTTCCATCAACATTGGATAATCAACAACAAACCAACAAATAGAAATAGCCTTTATAGCATTCTCATCAGCAATTCAAAGATTCTCAAAAAGAAATAGCCTGACTGATTCTAATCCACCAAGAAATAGTTGTCTCAACACACATTGTGCTGGTCGAGTAATCAAAACATATGATGAGATATTTCTCAATGTAAATGAAAAATAAACGAGTTCCTTAGGTAGGCACACATCCGCATGTGTGGTTGTGGTTATTAACTAATGTTGATCAGCAATTCGAAAATTCTCAACAAACAGAAACAGCCCACTCATTCTATTCGAGTAAAGTAAAACCCAATACACCAAAAAAATGGTAGTCTCAACTCTCAACACACACATTGCAAAGCAACAATCAAAACATATGATGAATGTAAATAAAAAGCACATCATTCTTTAGGTAGGCACACTTCCCCTGTGTGCTAAGGAGAATGTATGGACTCCTAAACAATGAATACATCATGCAACACTCATGAGTGAGAACAACAAAATTAACTGTGATGACGAAACGACCTTTAACAAAAGCACATCATAACTTTCATCAATAACAAGCCAAATATGAAGGCAACCAATACAAGTTTAGCAATAACCAAACGACTGTAAAGGTTGAATTAACCTATGATACATATGTTACATGGAACTGGATATGAAAAAATATCAAACACAAATGAGGTCAATCACAAATCAATGAATTTTAAGTGTATCTTGAAGAACTTACATAAAATATCCATATTCCTGTCTCATCTATGCTAGATGGTTAAGAATGTGACTATTTTCATACCGAAATCATCCAGATCTGATCAATACCAACCAAATCCAATTCTTTAAAATAACAGGTGTTATCAATAACAGAGGTCAATCAGAAATCAACGAATCAATCTCAAGAGTCTCAACCATTGAGATCATACTCTATAAAAAATTGTTCTTTCAATCGGACTTTGATCAACTCAGATCTCAGGTGCAAATTACTCATTTTCAAGAATCAATTACAGTAACTAAACTTCCAAGTTGGTAGGATCCAAATTACAATTTTCAAGTTCTGAATCTTAAAGAAACGGAAAAAGTCTTATACATACATCATTATTCTGGTCTCATTTCCATCAATTCTTTATGAGTTAATCTACTAAAGACAGTAAATCATTCACAAAATTATATGAATCGAGCTTGCATACCCCATATACGCTCAAACCCTAGCAGCAACCGCAGGGGCAACAGCATTGGCGGCACCGCTGCTCAAGAAAGAGAGAAACCCAGTAGCAGGAGACTCTTGATCATCAAGGAAAAGATCCTCAGGGGCCCTAAAAGCAGCATGTATACACACAATCCCAAGACCAACCATCAAAGCAGAAACAAGCACAGCTCCAACAGAGGTAAGAAAAATTACAACCACAGTAGAGACAATAAGCAAACCCAGCGTCTCCCTTTCAGAAAACTGTCGACCAAATAGAACCAAAGGCGGATCGGAAGGACGGAAAAGGTAAAGAAAGAGCCAAGCGGCGAGAAGGCCAGAAAGAGTAAGAAGGGAAAATGGGTTTGTGAGGAGGGAAAAGGCGAGAACAACAGCAAGGAGAGAAAGGTAATTGATACGGAAATAGGTGTAGTTTTTGCGGATACGGAGAGTGGCGTCGGAGATAGATTCCGGTTTAGAGAAAGCGGACCGGTCAAGGAGCTCGGACCATGGCCGGCGATTGGCAAAACCAGTTTGGACGGTGGTGGAGATGTGGTTGATGAATGATCGGAATGCCGGAGTTGGACCGATCTGTTGGGTGGTGTCGGCGGCGGTGGGTTGTGAAGTGATTGGGAGGATTGCTGGTGAAGCCATTTTTGGTTGTGAGAGAAATATCAGAAGAGAAGAGTAAACAAGGGTTGATTTTTATAGAAAGGTTGGGATTTTTCTTAATTGTTACGGCTCTGACTGAGAGAGAAATAGTATTTCTTTATGGGTTTTGCATACGATTTTCCTTTCTTTATTCCTCGAAATTTGAATACGAAATCACACGGTTTTTAACTTCATTAGTAAGCTAAAGTAGATCTTGATTTATCTATAAACTAGTGAATCAGCTCGCGCTTCTAATTCCAACTCGGACAATAGAAAATTATACAATAGAAAAGAGCTTTATCTCAATCATAATCGCTAAAATTATTCCTCGTCTAGAAATATTCAAATTTTGATGCCCAATATTCCAAAGATAGTTCGAATAGTATAAGAGCAATAATCAATTTTAGCTCGAATCGCTTCGCGCGCGCGATTGTTAAAAAATTCTTATTTATTAAAATAACATAATTATAACTTTTAAAATCAAAACGAGTTGTTAATTTATTTTTGAAATATGATCTAAACACAAATATTCAATTTTAATTCATAAGCATTTTGCAAAACTTCTAAATTTTTAAAAGTGAAACTAAAATGAATAAAGAATTGCAAAAAACGAAGTAAAATGTCCAAAAAAAATGTGTAACATTTATTACGTTGATGGAATGCTCCTAAAATAATTAAATATAAAATTATGTGTCGTTCTTCATTCATGTTTCATAAACGACAACACTCGTATTTTTTAAAATAGATTTATTTTGAAAAGATATATAAAAAATATATATTCTTATCATAAATATTGAAAACAATCGGTGTATATCATTATCATCGAGTGTTGTAATGATTTTCTCGCGCACATTTTCACTTAGAAAATGATTCTTATATTATTTATATGTTCATGTAAGTATGTTACTACTATTATGCATACTGACTTATATGATAAATGTCATTAAGAGCCTGTTTGATTGATGTTGAGAGGTCAAAAGTACTTTCTTCTTTTTTGAAATTTTTTTTTAAAAAAAAATCAATGGTTTTTAAGAAAATAATATTATTTTCTGTATGTAATGATTTAATTTGTGAAATGGTTTTTAAATTTATTTTTCTTGATATTTTAATTATATTTAAATTATAATGTTAATATTTAATATATTTATATATTTATGGGAAAATGGTCTGAAAAATACTCTAACTTTGGCTGAAATTGCTGTTACGATACCAAACTTTGAAAATGACCTTTTACCCCCCTGTACTATTTAATAGTACATTTTAAAGGTATATATGTGTCTACGTGGACATTATAAATATTGCATCATTTTAAATAGTAATGTGTCCATGTGGGCACATATATACCTTTAAAATACATTATTAAATAGTGCAGGGGTGTAAAAAGTCATCCATAAAGTTTGGTATCGTAACAGCAATTTCGGCCAAAGTTGGGGTATTTTTCAAACCATTTTCCCTATATTTATCTATATATAATATTGATTAAAAATGTGAATGTGTACATTTTAATTTAATAAAAATAAAATTTAATTAATACTTTTGTAATAGATATTTAAAATATTTTCTCTCCATAAAATAATCTTAATATTAAAAGTACACTGATACTTACCCTTTTTCAGAATTTGACTTTTAAAAACACTTTTTAAAATACATTAACCAAACACAACTTGCTTTTCAAAAGCACTTTTTAGATGAATTATTCAAATACAAATTATTTTTTTGTCGGAAGCATTTTTCTGAAAAACTATTTTAAAAAGCAAAAATTCTAAAATTAAGCCGCTTTTAGCAGAAATGCCAAATAGGCTCTGAAAGTAAAACTTTTCATATTTTAATGTATTAAATTCAATGTAAATTGTTTTTTAAATATCAGTAATTATTATTTTGTTAATTATTTTTCAATACCAATAAATATTGCATTGATTTCTATATTTTTCTAAAAAAAACGTGATAAAGTAAAAAAAAATAATTACGAGAAGACATTTTTTATGCAATACTTATATTTTAATGGAAAAACTACAGAATATGGCAAACATACCTATATATTCAAGAAAAATAGCTATATTTTTTTTCCCCATAATATATGGATATAACTATACAATAAATAGCAAAGTTAATTATATACAAATAAATAAATTTTTATATACATTAATATAAATAAATACAAAATAGGAAAGTTATTATTGAATGCCTAATTAATTATTGCAGCACGTTTTACGTGATCTTTTCCCAATGTTTACCATCATCAACTTTTTCTCTTTCATGCCTAATTAATTTGGCTTAAAGTATTTTAATTAATGAATAAGTGAATTTCTTTCTGGGCAATTAAGAATCGTTGATAGGCTTCATTTTTGTATGCATATTCTTTGTATCTTATTTAACTATATTTATGTATATTAGTATGTAACTATATTTTTGTATGCATATTCGTTGTATCTTATTTAACTATATTTATGTATATTAATATTTAACTATATTTTTGTATGCATATTCGTTGTATCTTATTTAACTATATTTATGTATATTAATATTTAACTATATTTTTGTATGCATATTCGTTGTATCTTATTTAACTATATTTATGTATATTAATATTTAACTATATTTTTGTATGCATATTCGTTGTATCTTATTTAACTATATTTATGTATATTAATATTTAACTATATTTTTGTATGCATATTCGTTGTATCTTATTTAACTATATTTATGTATATTAATATTTAACTATATTTTTGTATGCATATTCGTTGTATCTTATTTAACTATATTTATGTATATTAGTATTGCTAAATAGTAATTGCTCACACGGTTTCGTCTTCTTTAGCCATTTTTATCAAGGAATATCAGTAACATAACTTTGTTCGGGATGAATTTATAATAGGATTTATTGTGGCTCCTAAAATACACACATTGGTTATAACATGTTCATGTTTAAAGTTAAATCCAATAAAAAATAGTTGTATGCAAATAAAATCACTTTTATTCAATAATTGTATATTTACTCAAAAGGTATATCCTAAATATATGGGTATGTATTCCTGTGTATTTTTAGTTAAATGTATTTTAGTTTTTACCTTCATTGAATTTTTAATTAACGTTTTTTCTAAGTTTTATTCAATCATTATTATGACATATCAATACCACATCTTTTGAGACAATAAGAGAATGGAGTATTTAAACTGATAAGAATATGATCGGGTATATATGTCTTTAAATAAGTAATTATTAGTTCTAATGTTAATAATGGAATGTTGCTCATTGTATGGACGTAAATAAGGACAGTGGGTTATATTTAGAGTCAATTCCTTATTTAGTTTATTGTACTTAAAGATGTATTAGTGTATAAATAGAAAAATAAAAATAGTATACAAAAATACAGCGAAAAAAAGAATATAAAATGTAGTCATTTATTGTAAATAACATACTTATAGCTATTGAACTTCAATAACCCTATAAATATAGTCATTTTTGTAAGTTGTTCTATTTTAATTCTAATATAAAGAAAAATTCTAAAATCTGAGATCCCTTTTTAATGATGTAGGAAATTCAAAAAGTCTTTTAAAGGAGAAGATTAATGAATGAAAGTTAATAGCATTGATTAAATGAATTAAATGTCTTCTTTAATTGGAAGATCATTCTTCCCTTTTTCTCCTCATTATAGAATTTCTTAAACAATACCATTTCTTACTATTTGAGTAATTTATTATTATTCTATATCAATTTAAAAATTATGAAATAAATTAAGATTATATATGAAAACAATATATAAAGAAAAAATTCAAAAATCTGAGATTTTTTTTAATGATACAAGAAATTCAATAGGTTTTAAAAAAGAAGATTAATGAAAGAAAATTAATTGCATTGATTAAAGGAATTAAATGTCCTCTTTAATTGGAAGATCATTCTTTCCTTTTTCTCCCCATTTAAAGAATTTCTTAAGTTATACTATTTCTTACCATTTGATTAATGTTTTATTATTTTATATCAATTTCGAAAATTATGAAATAAATTAAGATTATATATAGAACAATTAAAATGAACTAAAATAAAATAAAATAATAATACATATAATTCATATAATAAGCAAATGACAAGTCTCTTTATTCAATTTTTTTCTTAATTAGAAGACCATTATTTCCTTTTTCTCCTCACAACATTTAAAATGAACTGAAAAATATATAAAAATAATAATACAACCATTGTAAAATTCAAAGCTTGGGCATTATATTATTTTGCATTACTAATAATTTTCATATCTTTTTTTATTCTATTTCGGGAAATTTGCATTATTAATAATTTGCATTACTAATATTTATTTTTTCACATAAATAATCTTTAAATACACTACAAATAATATAATTGGCAAATGACAACTTTCTTAACCCAAATTTCCTCTTAATAGAAGCTCATTCTTTCCCTTTTCTCCTCATTTTGAGATTTTTTTAAAGTAATATTTCTTACCTTTTGATTAATTTTTCATTATTCCATATCAATTTCGGGAAATTCTGAAACAAATTAAATATATATATATATATATATGGAACAATTAAAATGAACTAAAAATAGAAAGCTTGAATAAAAAATAAAATAATACATCCAAATTGAAAAAGCCAAAGTTTAGGCATTATATTATCTTACTTTATAATTTTTTTCATATTTTTATTTATTTTTAATTCTATTTTCCTTAAGGCCACGTTAATAGAAGATATATATATATATATATCTACTTTTACTACTTATATATAAGTGTGAATGTAAGGGTATTTTTGATATTTACTAGCTTTTGCTCCTTAAAACTTTTATATGTCAATGCTTTATAATTGTACCTTTTTTTCTTTAGACCAAAAAACCAGCCAACATCTCTATAATGACACATATATCCATCATAAAGTTGTACTCTTTAATCAGTTTAAGTGGGCCCCACCACCTTTCTCATGACGGCTGACCAATCCATTCCATTCCATTCTCTTTAATTACTCAATTTATAATATTGTATTTTATAAAGTATATATATATATACTAGATATGCACAGGCCCAATAATATAAATGGTATGTTTTGGGCTAATAATTGTAGTTTTTGACGCGATTGTTTGCGTGGATAAATGAATAAGTTTTTTTTTATCACAAATCTATACTTTCTTTGACGCTATTTAAGGCATAATAAGACTACCCATATACAACATTTTTGAAATATTTTATGTTGTCAATTATCATGATTTATAGTATTTTTACG
>NW_006239255.1:478296-499934 GCF_000226075.1 Solanum tuberosum | reverse complement strand
TTTCACTATTACCCAAATGCCTCTTAATATATGGACCCCACTTGAGCAATTTTCATTTCCATTCTCTTTTGTGCCTCATGACTATTTCTTCAAAAAAAATTCGCTTTGTTTATTTTGTGAAAATTAACTTTTTGTAATTTAATTGCTCAATTTCTTATATTTTAGTTACAAAATATATTAGAGGTAATATTTTTATAAAAAAAATAAAATTTAGAAAAAGATTTAATTGAGTCTTGAAATTTTACCAGTGTCACATGAATATAAATAGATGGAATAACATATATTATTAAAAATTACGTAAAAATATTATAAATCACAATAATTAGCAATTGAAAATATTTTGATTTGCTCTCTAATTTCATATGTCCCATTTACATTGAAACAAAAGAAGTATCATATATTATTTGAAAATGAAGTGAATGCTTATTTCTATACGTGTGTCTCATAATAAATCATAAATATTTATGCTACTATAGATCATTTGATTAAACATTGAAAAAGACTTAAATTGATGGAGTAAGAAATCTAAAAAAATTACAATTTTTTTTTTACGTAAAATACTATAAATCACGACTTAAAATATTTCAAAATCATATAAGAAAATTGACCGACTCTCTAAATTTCATTCGTGTCACATAAGTTGGAACCAAGAGAATAACGTATTATTTTAAAATTATGTAAATTCAATAGGCCACAATAATTTACAACTTAATTATTTTAAAAAATATCTACAAAAATTGAACGGCTCTCTAAATTCTATGTGTCACATAAATTACAACAAAATAAATAACATATGTTGGGCCCGTGCTGGAACGGGCTCACATATCTAGTATATATATAAAGTGCAATGTTTCTTTTTTCCACATAAATAATCTTTAAATACACTACAAATAATATAATTGGCAAATGACAACTTTCTTAACCCAAATTTCCTCTTAATAGAAGCTCATTCTTTCCTTTTTCTCCTCATTTTAAGATTTTTTTTTAAGTAATATTTCTTACCATTTGATTAATTTTTCATTATTCTATATCAATTTCGGGAAATTATGAAACAAATTAAATATATTTATGAAACAATTAAAATGAACTAAAAATAGAAAGCTTGAATAAAAAAATAAAATAATACATCCAAATTGAAAAAGCCAAAGTTTAGGCATTATATTATCTTTCTTTACAGTTTTTTTCATATATTTTTCTTTATTTTTCATTCTATTTTCCTTAATTCCTTCCACGTTAATAGAAGATAATTCCTTCGTTTTTTCTCCTAACTTTGCTTTCGATTTGACCAATTTTTCATTTTTCTATATCAATTTTAGGAAATTCAATTTGAAACTAATTAAGTGTATTATATATGGAACAAACTAAATGATCATTAATAGAAAATTAAACTTAAATTTCAAGCATATTATATGAAATTTTTTCTTTCCTTTTACTTGTTCTTCTCTACTTTTTCTTGTTCATTTTCCATTTCTTCTGTCATTGATTTTATTTTATCTCCTTCTAATTTTATGAAATATCTTTCATGCTCAATTTTCTCTCTAAAATACTTCATCTTTTTCCTTTACAATAAAAAAAGATACAGAAGATGGAAGAAAAAAAAACATTCATATAAGAGTCCATGTTTACAAAATATATCATATTACTTGTGACTTCATAATATAATTTTTACAAGAGTTTTGATTCTCGTTTGACCCCACTTATCACTTAATCATGCTCTGCAGCAATCCACCACTTCGATGGTCCTCACAAAACAAAAACTCATCGATCAACCTCCTCACAACACTCATTTACTATTCAAGACACAAAACGCCAGAGCTATATGAATATGAAATTATCGGGTAACTGTAACATTTATGCAAAAAGATAGATGCATGTTATGTTGTTGTCTGTTTATATAGTATTCAAAAATTAATGGTAAAAAAACCTTTCAAATTCTATAATTAAAGGATAAGGAAAAAAAGACCTCTTAAATTTTATAATCAAGTGATGCATATACAAAATATAACTGCAAGAATTTACTTACAATTAAAATGAATTTTATTGTAAAGAATTGGTAACTGAAGCTTTTATGTTTATGCTTTTAATGTGGAGAGAATTAAATATTATGCTTTAATATTCTGTAAAAAATTTAAAAAATATTTTATGTCATTTAAAGTGAAGAAAAATCTCAAAAATACCACAAAAATAAAATAAAATAGAAATCCAGGCCTTAGAGAGCACCACATATTTACTTACAATTAAAATGAATTTTATTGTAAAGAATTGGTAATTGAAGCTTTTATGTTTATGCTTTAATGTGGAGAGTTTTAAAAAATATTTTATGTCTTTTAAAGTGAAGAAAAATATCAAAAATACCACAAAAAAAATAAATAGAAATCCAGGCCTTAGAGAGCGCCACATATAGATAGATTTCGTCTTGGCACATCAATTCAACTTTGTTTTATTTTAACTCTCCAATTCTTATTTTATATATTATTAAAACACAATATTTTTTATCTAGTATAAATATTTATGATGGATAAGGGAAGTTAATTCTTAAATAACTTTTGAGTATCCTTTAATCCCTTTTTGGTTATAAAGTATGAGATAACTTATTGCATGATTAATAATTAGTATTGCGATAAGTTATTCTTACCTTTGGATGGAATGATAATACTGGACAGCTTATTTCGGGATAAAATAGGTAAAATGAATGTAACAACCCTTCCTATCGTTATGAGTGAGCTAATTGTAAAACAAATTGAGTGAGAAAACTTATGGGTTGGAGAGTTGAGATTTCAGGCTAGGCTAGACTCAGATGAAACCTTAGAGAGGTGAAGTCTAGGGTAATTCAAGAAAGTATTGGGTAAAATGTCTAAGTTGAAGCTAAATGTCCTTTTAGCCATGACATTAAGAAGTTCATACGACTTTTCTGAATTGAATTCGGGTGAGTAGAACTCCCGATAACGAACTCAGCGTGAAGAGTTTGGTTTGGAACGTCAAGGTTTGATGATGTGTTGTGAAATGGAAAATTTTGGGAGGATTTTTGAGATTCTATCCCATGTCAGCCGCTACAATGGTCGAAGAAATTCCCGCTATAGAGGGCAGTCTCGCTACGGCGGCGTTGCTATAACGAAATTGGACCGCTATGGTACGGTAACTCATAGTAAATGTAAAAAAACTCCCTAAAACCGCTCATTCTTAAGCAAGAACATTTGGTGAAGTGCAGAGGTGACTTAGGGAAATTGTTATTAGTTTTCCATAAGGGCCTTTCGTAAAAGTAAGTAATTGCTTCCCGAACTTGGTATTTTGATTCTTAGTCCTTTGAGTTAGAATGGAAAACTTGGTATAGTAAGATTATTGAATGTAGAAGCCCTTAAACTTGGTTATAAAATGTTTATTCACGACTATATAATCATAATTCACTAGTATAACCATAAAGATTTGTAGTGCTAGGTGAATTAGCAGTGGGGAAAAGTCTTGGGTTGGGCGGGATCAACATGAGGTAGGTTTGGGGTTGGGATCAGGAGATAATTCGTGATTTTTTTTTGGCTATTATGCATTGATTTTATGCTGTGTTATTATTTCTAGATCAAGAACAAGCTAGATTTCATAACAAGGGAAAGACTCAAGCTCAGTAGAGCATTCCGCGCTTAATTCAGGTAGGTGATGGTTGTTCCAATCTATGTTATGTGTGTAAACTGTTTCCTTAGTATTACTGGTACAATACATGATTAGGGAGAAAAAAGAATAAATGTGAAATGATATGTCAATCTCATGCAATGAACTTGTCTAATTACTTGTGGTCTTACAAGTGGGATTGTATTCATTATGGTTGTGATGTGTGCTTGTTTGTGACTTTGGTTAGCTCGGGTTCCACGTTTGGTACATTTATTAGTTAGCTTGGGTACCAGATATCTATTGGTTGGCTCGAGTACCACACTTGATAGAAGTTCTATTTTAGTTGGCTTGGGTACCACGCTTGGTACAAGTTTCTGTCACCCCTCGAGCCTACATCCTGGATGTGACCGACACTCGAGAACTATTGCTGGTCTCGAAGTGAATTCTTGTCCTGGCTGACTACTTAGTGGAAGACTTACTCAAGCAATGATAAGCTCAAAACAAAATTAAATCAGTTAAACTCAAATACTCATCTTATAAAGTCTGGAAAATACTCAATAGCAATACTTATAGTTTGTAAAACAACTCAAAAGAAAGTAAATACTGAGAGACACCTCGACTCTGTCTATCTATGAAACCTCTACTATTAAAGAAGGATGTCGGTACAAGACCCATGACATCTCAAAAACTAATACTAATAACTCACAAGACTGGAGTCCTCCGGAAGCAAGAAGGCCTCACTCAAAAGCTGACAAACGGATAAAGTGATCTCAACGAACTTTTATTGAGGATCCTAAATGCCTGTATCTGCACCATTAAAAGATGCAGGTCGAATGACATTAATACATTGAATGTACGAGTATGTAATATAGCCGAAGCGAAATAACTCAATGAAAGGATTGCAATAAATATAACATAAACTCAACTTAATGTAAAGAATCAAAGGAATGAAATCATTTAAACTTCACAAAAATACTTACTCATCTCTGAAACTCAACATAATAAGTGGTAAAGTAAATACACCTTAACTTTATTTAGGAGTTTCTCTAACCGACAACCATCACTATGAGTTACGTGATGATACATCATCTCGCCCACGCTTCCAGAACTGTCATATACCATGTCGGGGTATAGAACCTCTTAACTAAGTGATTTCTAAGAAATTAGGATTCATCTAAAAAGTATGATCATTTACTCATGTTGGCAGACATGGTTTATGAGGATTTAGAGTTGTCTAAACTCATCCCCATATCGGTGCTCAATACTACTCCCAATAATATACTCATGCTCAAATAAATAAAACATACTCTTTCTTTATTTAGAGGTAATTACTCAAAATAACCTCTTAAAAGCGGTAGCTGCTTTGAAATATCTGTGAAATCATAAACTTTTTTAGAAATTGAAGTTTCTCTTTTCTCAATGTAAAAAGTGATACATTTCGTAAAACTTAGTTCCCTTATAAACTTTCTCAATCATGTATAAAACTCTTCTCAAAACTCATCTTTGCTTTCTTAGAAAATTAGTTTAAGATCATTGTTTGGTTAAAAAGGATTCTCAATAATAACTTAATAAATGCTCAATTATAACTCAAAAATAAGGTTCATGCTGAAAAATATACATGAACAATCAACTCAAGAATCTCAATGTAAGATATAACAACTCATTAATCACTATGATAGCCTTACATACCTTATTATGAAGTTATTAGACCGAAAACTTTGATGGAGACTTAATTTTTCTTGAGCCCGAGTAAGAACACTACCTTTCTTGGGTGAAATCTTTGGTCTTGAAATCTTGATGCTTAATCTTGACAAAATAAGTTCTTTTTATGGACTTTCTAGAGTGGAAGAATTGGGAAAACCTTGGGTGGAAGGTTTCTCTTTGTATCTTGAATTTTTGACTTGAAGGTTTTAAGGTTCTTGATGGAGAAGAGGAACCCTAGGTAAGTTTTACGAGAATTTTTAAATACTTAAATGTTTAGATAGATGATTTTGAGATGAAAACTAGTTAGTTGGATGATATTCTCTGTTAAAACACTCAAAATAACTTAGAATAGGGTTAAAATCTCGGGAAAGGACCAAAATAATCATATAACGCGTGCAGAAAGTTGCTGAAAAAAATGCAGCAAGCCTTCACGGAATGGTCTACCATTCGTCACAATTTCTACCATCCGTAGGTCCATCGACTTCCTAATAGAGTTTCACTAAAATGAGCATAACATTTTAATCCGAACTCAAAATGAGGCAAACTTGGTGGAGTTGGAAAGAGGACTTGTAGACCTTTAATTTGATAGGTCATTGGCTACCTAGTTCATTATATTCTGAGAGATATGATCGTTTGAAGTTGACTTAAGTATAATCTTATATCAAAACTTAATCGGTAAGGGAGCTTTCATCTTAACTTTATGTTAGGGGATTCTAGTGACCTTAATTCATATCCAAAACCATTACCATACTAAAGTTTTGACCTTTACACCTAAGAACAATTTAAAAATCATCCGGTACGACCTTACATGTAAATGAAGAATAATTTGTGTCTTAACTTAAAACTTTTTGGGGTGTTATAGTTTCTTTATGATTGACTCGGGTACCACATCTGGTACATGGTTGAATGCTCTATCGTGTGTTGGTTCCATGAGAGAATTTAGTTTATTTATTGTGATAATATGGGACATGCTTGTTGTGGGAGTCAGGGTGATGATTGGGAGTCATGTTTTGTGTTCTTGCTTGAATGATATATTTGTGTGTTGTATTGTTTTACAAAGTTATAGTTACTGGTGATGATTTTTGCTATAAAACTTGGTCCATTTATAACAATGTTGTTTTACCTATTTAGTTATTTATGGGTAGGCTTGGGTAATTGGTTCTCCCATCGGGGTGTAAGTGTGAGTGCTATTCATGGTGGTTTACGTCGTGACAGAGTTGGTATTAGAGCCCTAGGCTTGTTGATTTCATCATACCAAAATAAGTCTAGTAGAGTTTTGAGGAATGGTACAAAGACGTTTGTACTTTTTTTTGAGAGGCTAGAAGACTTTAAGAAATTGTCTCTTCTTTCTTCCTTTGTGCTATGACTGGATTCCAATTGATATCTGGCGATCTAAATTTGTATCTAACTTCATTTATTCTTTGTCACACCAGGCGTAACGACATAAGGGTATCGACTCCAGCTATGGAACTGGTAGCACGAGGGTGAGAAAGGGTCATATGAAGGGGTCGGGGTGGATGAAGTTCAACACTTGCAAGAAGTGGAGCTCAAGAAGTGGGTTGGCCAAGATTGGTTGCTTTGGGCATGCTAGACTTTGATTGATCTTAGGAATGACTTGGTTGTCCCTTTATCATGTTGTGCTAAATTGTAACTCTAAAATAGTAACTCTAGATATTCTGAGTAGGAATAAACTAGATTGGGAGGGTGTGTACATTCCTATGCTAGTGAAGATCATATCCTTTATTGGGCTAGAAGGCTAGTTGAAAGGGTTGTTTAGCCTACTTGGCTCACCTTCGGGATGTTAGAGCAGAGTCCCCTTCTCTTGAGTCAATCCCGTATTTTGATGGTTGATTGTTTTCAAGTTATGTAATGTTTGCATGATAACTATTTCTACAGTATTGTTTGAACAATGGATGGTTAGGAGGATCAAAGAAATGAAACCGAAATGATACCTTATTGACCATCTCAGCCAATGAAGATGTTTAATTTACTTGTGTTTACAAATGTGACTATATTTCATTATTATTGTGATTGTGATTATGTGTTCTGTGACCATTGGTTGGCTCAAGTACCACACTTGATACATATATTTGATTGGCTTATGTACCATGCCTGGTACATATATTCTGTTGGCTTGGCCATACCTGATATAGATTACTACATGGTTGGCTCGGGTACCTCGCTTAGTACAAGTTGCTATATGGTTGGCTCAGGTACCATGCCTGGTACGTATTTGATTTCACTCTTTTATATTGGTTCCTTGAGTAGATCAGGCTTGTTTGTGGTCGTGTGAGACATTCTTCAAGTCAGGACATGTGACTAAAAGTCTGGTTGTATTGTTGACTTGGTTGATGTGTGTGTTGTTGTCTTTACTATGTTTTAGGCAAGTGTTTACATTCGTATTTTTGGAGTTGGCCAATGATCCTACCTGTAAACTGTGGCTTTGTGTACTGATACTGCACTTGCTCTTTCTTTGTTGAGTACAATACATATTCAGGCGGCTGCTACGTGACCTCAACTGTGAACCCCACACGATTTGAAGTCAAGGGTGAGCTACTTCTTCAAGGCTGCCACAAATTAGTCTTGCTTTTCTAGTCCATTTTCCGGACTTACACCTCATTTGTTTCCATTAAGATTAAGACATTTGAATTTAAATAAACATATGAATATTAAGATGTGCATTAAGATCTTAATGTCCAAATCTAAATACACATCTGAATATTAAGATATGGTCTCTTGATTTGAACACTGAATAATTAAGACAATTTATTTTCAATATCTAAATTTGCACATGAAATTAAATATTATATGTCAATATAAAAGTTATTGTAACGAGTTTTTTTTCCAGAATTCAATGCAAACATCTTTTCATAAGAAAACATATCACGAATAAAAAATATTTCATAGGAATAATATAATATCAAAAGTTCAATATGTATGATAGATATTAGTCGAAGAATAATAAAGAAGGTTTCACATCATCAACGCTTAACATATATTCTAGCTAATCAGAAAAATTAAGGAATTTTTTTTTTTTGCATGATCTTAATACAATTCTATAACTTGTGAACCTCTAGTGTCATCCATGCTCTTTTATAGCTATCACTTTCACAAAATATAATAAAGTTGTACTGTATAATGGTTCTTACCATCCAAATATATCTATTTTTTTTATTTACATGCACTAATTTTTTATTCAATAACTCTAGAGTAGTATTCACCTTCTCATCAATTTCCAATTGAGATGATTTTTTTTCTTCTCTTTCCCAAAACTTTTCTTTCAACCAAAATTGAAGATTGGGATGGAGAATTATTAGGAGCTCCATCATTTTTGTCATCAATTAGAATTTCAAAATTTAGATACAAAAGAGACACCAGGACATAAGGATAGGTAGAACTTGTATTCCAACCATGGACTCCTTTAATCTTGCAATCGAACCTTCAAAAAGTTTTGTACACAAATTTGAAAATGGTAGATGTGAAGTCTTCAATGTCTTTTATTTTGAATGGGCCTATATATCTAGTGTAATCTCACAAGCGATTTGATAATAAGAGTGTCTCAATAAAATCAATGGCCTAAAACAAAATTTTAATAAGAGACCTCAAATATGTACACAATTGTTGTTTTTAATCATGTCTACTATTTTTTGTCATGACCCAAAGTACACCCTAGTCGTAACATGGCGTGTAGGACCCCGAGAGACCCTATATAAGCCACTTAACATACATCATATAAGATAAAAGAATTTAAAGAGTTCAAAAGACGATTCTATATCATAAAGAGTTTGATAAAAGCGGAAGTCTAGCATAAGTCTAAAATCCATCCAGTACATTATAAGGAAAGTGATTGAGACATAACCCATACATCACATACAAGTTTGAAACAAAAATGACATAAATCAGTAAAGAGTCTCGGTCCTCGGAACATAAGGACTCACCAATCTTCAAAGCTCAATAGGATCAACTAGCCACGAATGTACAAAATGGAAGCGTCGGATCCTACATTAGTGAAACAATATAGACACAAGTATGCATTGGTACATGGAATGTACAAAGTATGATAGCAATGCATAAGAGTTATGAAATAATGCTATAAAGGACTTTACATGACATGCAATGACCAAGCTATATCATAAAATAATATGTTAGAATATATAAGTCGTAATCATGGTCAATGCAAGCTTAACATCTTTAAAAAATATTTAATATACTTCTAGAAGTAACCTTAGTTCATTATTGTGCGAAGTTTTCCATTAATCGACATAGAACACGTGAGCTATAGCATGGAATCCAATGTCTATCCCACACTGAAAAGAGATGTCTTTACTTGCCAAGGTAATAACCATAAACTTGAGCTCAATTTGATCCACTAACTAATATCTATCTAGACATACCTGTGGTGAGACATAGTTATGGGACATGGGTAATAACCACTTGTCCACTCACTGCTAAGCATAAATCTCACGAAATAGTCATTAGTCATATTCTATTCATTATCCATGGAATGGTACAATTAAGCAACCAATTCAAGCTAGAGTTCATTTAGAATAGCTCCTGCATCTTGATTCAAAGTTTAGTTGAGAAAACCTTTCAAACCCATGAATCCTTCATGTGATAATAACCTTTTACAATCAACAACTTCGATGCTTTTCTCTAAAAGCAACCTTAACTCATTTAAAACAACTTCATAGAAACATGCATATCTCCATAATTTCATAGTTCATGGGTTTATTATAAGATCATGGTTAAAAAACATAATTGAAGCATGGACAAGTGCAATTTCAACTAATTATCATATACAAGCATCAATAACACATAAGAAGACTTAATTGATCATAATAGATCAAAATTGGAAGAAACCCACATTCTTTGAATTGAACCTTAATTTGACAATTTAGAGAATTAAATTGGAAACTTGAAAACCTTAGGAACCCATGGAGGAAAGGACTCCATGGGTGAATGCACACATACCTTGATACCAAAGCCCAAGAACAAATGAGAATTTGGAGACTTGAATGGAACCCTAGCTCTTCTTTTTCTTCCTTAGACTTGAAAGGATTTGGGAGGAAAAACTCGGTCAACTTTTAGGAAATTAGGAGAATGAGTTCAATTGGGTAATTTGGGGGTTATAATATTTATATATGGCCTAGGATAGAAGGTAAAACGACGTAGTATTAGGATTAAATAATTAGAAAACGGCTCAAAAGCCGTTAAAATAAAACTATTGAGCCTCACCTATGGTTCAGACCTCTCGTGCGTAGGTCCTACTACGAACTGTCCTGGTCGACCGTAGGTAGGGTTCAGAGACTTGATCTGGACCATCAATCGACGGGGCCCATGAACAGTTGGTAGGTCTCTACCTATGAACCATACATGGCCATCATAGATCCAAAAAAATTTCCCAAAATTTTTACTTCATTTTCCCTCTCACCTACGAATACCATGTACGGTCAGTAAATGCTTCAACCAACCATAGGTGGGAGCCATAGGTCATTCCTATAACCTAAAATATGTACTTCTATTCTTTTCCTAATCCGAGGTGTTACAATATCACCCCCTAGG
This sequence comes from Solanum tuberosum, assembly GCF_000226075.1. Taxonomy (NCBI): domain Eukaryota; kingdom Viridiplantae; phylum Streptophyta; class Magnoliopsida; order Solanales; family Solanaceae; genus Solanum; species Solanum tuberosum. Next base: position 489,068 of record NW_006239255.1, on the reverse strand, counting down.
GAACATTCATCCTCGAATGGGACTCACGAAATCATAAGGAGGGTAGGAAGAAGTTCTAACAGCCCAACATGAATGCAATCACAAAAATGCACATATCTGGGGAGGAAAATCAACTCCAAGCTAAAGTATATCCAAAACATAATCTCATAAGGTCTATATGCAATTCATACTCAAATGCACATAAACATGGAGAAATCAATCAAGCTAACTCATTTTCTCAAAAAATAAGTTTTTCATGAATATTCATAATTGAGGAAACATGGGAACATATAAGACAAATGAAACCAAAAGAGTAAACTATGAGGAAATAAATACCTAAAGCTAGAGTAGGAACGGAGGGAAAGAGATGAGGATAACATGACATCATATCGACCTCGGCATCCCAAGTAGTACCCTCAACTAACTGATTGCTCCAAAGAACCTTTACGGAATCAACTTCTTTGTTTCTCAACTTCCAAACCCACCGGTCTAAAATCTCAATTGGAACTTCTTCATAAGAAAGACTATCCTTTATACCAAGACTCTCCAATTGTACTATAGATTTCAGATCACCAACACATTTCTTCAACAAGGAGACGTCAAAAATCGGATGCACCGATGCCAAGTCATTAGTTAAATCAAGTTCATAAGCAACTTTACCAATACCCCACAAAATCTCAGTTTTTCTTTGTCTTTGCCTCCAACAGTTGACTGGGCTATAGCTAAACCTGCTCTTTTGTCTAAAGATGTGGTGCCACGAGATATTCGATTTGAGAGTACCTTCTCATTGGGGTATGCCGGCAACCCTGCGGTTGAGAACTATCTGGTGTGAGAGTAATACATCGAGTTGAATGCTTGGTTGAGTATTCTATCGCGCCTAGTAAAACAGGCATCCCTATACGAGCACACATAACGGCAACTAACTTTCCCTTTCTTTCCAAATCTCATCACACCCTTCATTGGTGAAATTTCCAAATAGACCCAATCATCTACATCAAACTCAATATCTCTTCTTCGAACATCGGCATAGGACTTTTGTCGACTTTGAGACGTTTCCAACCTTTCTCAAATAAGGCAAACTTTCTCCATAGCCTCATGTACCAATTCGGGACCTAACAATGCAACTTTACCCATTTCAAACCAACCTATAGGAGATCTGCACCTCCTACCATATTGAGCCTCAAATGGAGCCATAAAAATGCTTGAATGATAGCTATTATTATATGCAAAATCAATCAAAGGCAAATGATCATCCCAAATTCCCTTGAAGTCAATTACACAAGCTCTCAACATATCTTCCAAAGTTTGGATAGTACGCTCCGCTTGCCCATGAATTTGAGAATGAAAGGCCATACTAAGCTTAACACGAGTACTAATCCCCTTTTGGAAAGATTTCCAAAATTGAGAGGTGAATTGGGTAACACGATCAGAGATAATGGATAGAGGCACTCCACGCAACCTAACCATCTACCTGAGATACAACTTAGCATAGTCTTCCGCCGAATAAAAAACCTTGATGTGGATGAAATGATCCGATTTTGTCATACGGTCGACTATAGCCCAAACCGAGTCATGTTGTCATCGGGTGCGGGGTAAACCAACAATGAAGTCCATATTCAAATCTTCCCATTTCCAGGTAGGAATACTGATATCTTTAGACAAACCTCCTAGCTTTTGATGCTCAACTTTCACTCATTGATAATTACGAAACTTAGCCACAAATTCCGCAATATCATTCTTCATCCCATTCCACCAATAGACGTCCCGCAAGTCACAATATATTTTAGTGGCTCCCGAGTTAATGGAATATAGAGAAATGTGGGCTTCTGATAAGATTTTCTCTCTCCACTAATATACATCGGGAACACTCAAACGACATTGATATCTAATCACTCCATTTCCCTCTTGGGAGAAAGCCTCAACAGACTTTTTAAGCACCGCTCTTTTCAACTCAATCAAGATCGGGTCAAGACCTTGCTTTGCTTTCACTTCCGACATAAAAGAACAATTCTAGATCATTGTGAACCATAACACCACATTTGGTGGATTAAACCAACCGAACACCCAACCAGGAAAATCTATGAACATCAAAACCAACTCCTTCTTATCTTTCTCAACATGAGCAACACTACCCATTGATAGCCGACTAAAAGCATTTGCCACTACGTTCGATTTGCCGGGGTGATAGAGGACACTCATGTCGTAATCTTTTAGTAACTCAAGTCATATTCTTTGGCAAAGATTTAGATCCTTCTGGTTGAACACATATTGCAAGATTTTGTGTTTAGTGCTATAAATAATGCCTCCAACTCTTTAAAGCAAACACAACCGCCGTGAGTTCTAAGTCATGGGTAGGATAGTTATTTTCATGAATCTTAAGTTGCCTTGAAGCATAGACAATAACATTTCCATTTTGCATAAGGACACATCTTAACCCAATTCTTGAAGCATCACAATAAACAACAAACCCATTGGTTCCTTTCGGTAAAGTCAAAAAATTGGAGCGAAGGTAAGTCTATCTTTCAATTCCTGAAAACTCTTCTCACAAGCTTTCGGCCACAAGAATTTGACTTTCTTTTGGGTCAATGTCGTTAATGGAGAGGCAATCGAAGAAAAACCTTCCATAAACCTTCTATGGTAATCGACTAAACCCAAGAAACTTCTAATATCTTAAGGGGATAGAGGTCTAGGCCAACTCTAAACCATATACGTCTTCTTAGGATCTACCACAATATCCTTTCCAGAAATAATGTGACAAAAAAAGCCACAGATCCTAACAAAAACTTGCATTTACTAAACTTTTCAAAAACTTTTTGGTTCTTAAGGACATGTAACGAAATCCTCAAATGATTGGTATGATCATCTTCACTCCGTGAATAGATCAAGATATCAACAATAAACACGATCATGAACATATCCAGGTATTGTCTGAACACCCTATTCATTAAATCCATAAATGCGGCCAGAGCATTAGTCAACCAAAATGACATCATCAAACACTCATAGTGACCATATCGAGTTTGAAAAACCGTCTTTGAAATGTCATCTTCTTTCACCCTCAATTGGTGATAAACAGATCAGAGGTCAATTTTAGAGAAGTAACTTGCTCTTTGAAGTTGATTAAACAAGTAATCTATCCTTTAAAGAGGATACTTATTCTTAATGGTAACCTTGTTCAACTGATAGTAGTTGATGCACATTCGAAGTGAACTATTTTTCTTTCGAACAAACAAAACTGGAGCACCCCATGGTGAGATACTCATTCAGATGTAGCCCTTATCAAAAAAGTTTTTTAATTGCTCTTTTAATTTCTTAAGTTCTGCCAAAGCCATTAGGTAAGGAGGAATAAAGATAGGTTGCTTATCTGGGAGATGGCTAATATCAAAGTCTATTTCCCTTTTGGGAGGAACACCAGGTAGATCATCAAGAAACACTTTTGGAAACTCATTATCAACGGGGACCAATTCAAGAGTAGGGGTTTTGGAATCTGTATACCTCACTCTAACTAGGTGGTACATGCAATCCTTTGAAATCATCTTCCTAGCTTTAAGACCAGAAGAAAACTGACCTTTCGACATAGAATTTCCCTCTTTCCATTCTTGGATAGGCTCATTTGAAAATTGAAACTTGACAACTCGAGTACTACAATCAATAGAAGCATGATAAGAATGCAACCAATGCAACCAATCCATACAAAGAGTGACATCAAAATATTACATATAAAGCTCTACAAGATCATCATGAGCGACTCTACAGGATAAGGAGACAGGGTAATTTCTATAGACTCTCTTAGCCAGAATAGATTCACCAATTGGAGTAGAGACATAAAAAAGATCTAATAACATATTCGAAGAGATGTCAAACCTTAGAGCTACATATGGCATCACAAAAGACAAGGTATCACCGAGATCAAGTAAGGTATAAACATCAAGATGAAATACATTCAACATACCGGTAACCACATCGGGCAAACCCTCTTGCTCATGACGAGTTTGAAGTGCATAAAATCGTTTTTGCTTCTGATTCCCACTAGAACCTAATGAAGGGTTAGGTTGAGCTTGCCAACGATGATATCCTCCATTCTTAGCAACTGAGGGACAATCCCTTATCTTATGATCCGTCTTGCTACAACCAACACATGCATTAGAGTCGGCTAGACATTTACCCTCATGCTTTCTTCCATATCTAGCACAAGTAGACAATGAAGATACACTACTATTTCCTCCTTGAGGCTTAGGGTTAGACACCTTATCTTTATTGAGTTTAGGAGCTGGAGAATTAGAGGAACCTTGACCAGAAAATCTTTATCAAAACTTAGAACAACCATGTCCATCAAACCTCGAATGTGAAAAGTCACCATCACCGATCCTTGCCTTCTTTCCCTCCCTAGATTTTCCTTTCTCTTCTTCTATTTGTTGAGCATGGACCATTTGATGAGAAATGTCCATATCATTGATGATCATGGTGGTACGACATTCTTTTTCTACTATTTTGGAAACTTCCGAAACAAATTTACAATCCTTTCCCTAGGATCGACAACCGTAGTTGGAGAATATTTAGATAGTTGTGTGAATTTCAAGGCATATGCTTTCACACTCGTATTTCCTTGACGAATGTTGATGAATTCAAGTACCTTTTCCTCCCTCATCTCAAGGGGAAAGAACATAGTAAAGAAAGAGACCTTAAACTTTTCCCAATCAAGAGGACCCGCATCAACCACCATCTTTTCTTTCCATTGGTTTAACCAAACTAGAGCAACACACTTAAGTTGATAAGCGGCCAATTGCACCTTTTCTACCGGTGTCACTCCCATGATCATCAATACCCTTATACACTTCATCAATGAACTCTTGATGATGTTTCTCAACCTTGGAACCATGAAACTCCAAGGGATTCATTGTAGTGAAGTCCTTCACTCTAGTTGCCGATGTACTCACATTTGGGTTCACGGGGACCACAACCTACCTATTGGCTTGAGCCGTCATGTCTTGGTCCATCACTTAAAAAGCAGCCCTAAACTCCGCATTAGTCACTTGTTCGGCCAAAGGGTCGGTCAGAACTTGAGGATCTTGAAGAAGAGCTTGATGAGCTTCTTGTTCCACATTCTCATTCACATTCCTTCTAACATATGCTCTTCGCGGGGCCATATCCTGAAAAACATCAGATAGGGATTAGAAGAGAGACGTAAAGAATTACACTCCATCACATGAATTTAGAGTAATGAAAGAAATAGAGTTTCCTAATCATCTTATAGCTTCTTATTCATAAATGTAGCGCACTTTACACTCATGAACAACACTCTAATCGACGTGGCTTAGAGGCTTCCTAGGACCTTTCTAAACCTTGTGCTTTGAATACCAAGTTTGTCACGACCCAAAGTACACCCTAGTCGTAACATGCTATATAGGACCCCGAGAGACCTTATACAAGCCACTTATGATAAAAGAATTTAAAAAGTTCAAAAGATTGTTCTATATCATTAAGAGTTTGATAAAAACAAAAGTCTAACATAAGTCTCAAAGCCATCTAGTACATCATAAGGAAAGTAATTGGGACGTAACTCGTCCATCACATACAAGTAGGAAACAAAAATGACACGAAGAAGTAAACAGTCTCGGTCCTCGGAACATAAGGACTCACCAATCTTCAAAGCTCAATAAGATCAATTAGCAATGAGTGTGCAGAATGGAAGCGTCAGACCCGACATTAGTGAAACAATGTAGGCACAAGTATACATTCGTACGTGGAATGTACTATGTATGATAGCAACACATAAGAGTTATGAAATCATGCTAGAAAGGACTTTACAAGAGATGCAATGACCAAGCTAAATCATAAAATAATATGTTAGAAGACATAAGTCATAATCATGATCACTGCAAGCTAAACATCTTTAAAACATATTTGAGATACTTCTAGAAGTAACCTTAGTTCATTATTGTGGGAAGTTTGCCATTAACTGACATAGACCATGTGAGCTATAACATGGAATCCGATGTCTATCCCACATTGAAAAGAGATGCCCTTACTTGCCAAGGTAAGAATCATAAACTTGAGCTAAAGTTAATCCACTAGCTAATGTCTATGTAGACAAACCTACGGTGGCACATATTTATGGGACATGGGTAATCGCCACTTGTCTACTCGGTGCTAAGATTTAATCCTACAAAATAGTCATTAGTCATAATCTATTCATTATCCATGGAAAGGTACAATTAAGCAACCAATCCAAGCTAGATTTTCATTTAGAATAGCTCCTAAATCTTGATTCAAAGTTTAGTTGAGAAAACCTTTCAACCCCATGAATCCTTCATGTGAGAATAATCTTTCACAATCAACAACATCGATGCTTTTCTCTCAAAGAAACCTTAACTCTTTTAAAACAACTTTATAAAAGCATGCATATCTCCATAATTTCATAGTTCATGGGTTTATCATAAGATCATGGTTGAATAGCATAATTGATGCATGGACAAGTGTAATTTCAACTAAATATAATATATTAAAATCAAATAATGCATAAGAAGACATAATTGATCATAATGAAAGAAACCCACATTCTTTGAATTGAACCCTAATTTGATTATTTGGAGAATTGAATTGGAAACTTGAAATCCTTAGGAACTCCATGGAGGAAAGGACTCCATGAGTGAATACACATATACCTTGATACAGAATCCCAAGAAAAAATGAATAATTCAAAAACTTGAATGGAACTCTAGTTCTTCTTCTTCTTCCTTATACTTGAGAGGATTTGGGAGGAAGAACTTGGTCAATTTTTAGAATATTAGGAGAATGAGTTCAATTGGGTAATTTGGGGGTTAAAATGTTTATATAGGGCCTAGGATAGAAGGTAAAATGAAGTAGTATTGATATAAAATAATTAGGGAAAAACTCAAAAGCCGTTAAAATAAAACTATTGAGCTTCACATACGGTTCAGACCTATGGTCCGTAGGTAGGGTTCAAAGACTTGATCTGGACAATCAATCGACGGGGCCCATGTATGGTTGGTAGGTCTTCCTACGGACCGTACATGGCCACGGTAGGTCCAAAAAAAATTCCCAAAAGTTTTACTTAATTTACCCTCTCACCTATGGATGCCATCTACGGTTAGTAGATACTTCTACCAACCGTAGGTGGGTGCCGTAGGTCATGCGTGCAACCCTAAATCTGAACTTCTATTCTTTTCCAAATCCGAGGTATTACATTTTTCACTCAGAAGCCTTGAGTTCTTGATAAGTATCAACATACACAAAAATATTATTACAATGAGAGTTGTTGACAAAAATCAATACACCCTAAAAATATTGTTAATGTAAGAAAATACTTATAAAGATTATGAAACTTACCAGTTCAAGAAAAAAAAATGATGTTTGGTTGAGAAAAGAGATGAAGAAAGTTTGTAAAGAGAGAGAGACATCATGATTTTTTATAACATAATAAGTTTGAATATTTTTAAGACTCTTCTACATATTTGATTCGTTCAGATCTTTTCATATCCATCTAGAGGTTTTTTCGAAAGAAACAAATTGACTTAATTGGTGATGTGTCGTGAACTTATGACACATTCAATGCCCAAAACAAAGGAATATTGCAAGTAATCAAGCATATTTTTGTCGATATGATGTTTATTGGTGTAAATGTACAGGAAAAGAGGTTTTAAAAGTAGTTAGAAGAGAAAATCTTGAAATGATAGAGAAGTAGGTGATGACAGATGGATAAATGAGTCGTGTACCTTTGTACTGTCCGTGAATCTAACCGTGAAGATGACCCGAAAGAGGAAAATTGCAAGTACAACTGTATGAGACCCCGTACTCTTTATGATGTCCTTTACCACAAGGCTAGGATGTCCTTGAAGCTCAGACTAAACCAAGTCAAAGCCCACTCTGAACGACAAGTGAATGAGGTTGAGTACAGTTCGTGGTAACTTATATGGGCCATGTAGTGGCTCGTGGGAAGATGAGGCTAAAGTGGAACAAATCTATCCAAGTGCAAGACCACAGAGGGATTAATGGACCGTGAAGACTTTAATGGTCCATTTAAAATCCTGTTAGTGACATCTGCTGGAGAACTTTCCTACTTCGACTAGGATTCATCTTTAAGACTATAAATAGTTACTTAGGGTTTTATTATTGTTATTCACGTTTAGAGACAAGTTCTTATCGACAAAAGACGACAACTTTTCTTTTGTTGGTTTTATCTTTTGGATAATTGAACATCATTTTGATTCTAGGTTTAGTTCGAATAGAAACTGAGTGAATTCCATTATCATAAGTTTTTTTATCTTTGATTATTCATAATGTTTCACTACTCTTTTGTTGAGAACATGAGCAGCTAAATACCACAACTATGGTTGTGGGAACCAGGACTAGGGAACAATGTTATGATCAACTACAAATAACTGTCAATTGATGCCTTGCATACTTCGTTTCTATTTTTGTATTGATTGCTTTCTAACGAGTGGTCGCGTTAGAACCTGCCACTATTCATTACTTGCTCGAGAGAGAAAGATATGATTAGGAAAATCTAAAAACGAATGAACTCCACAATCTATTAAATCGTTTTGAAGATTTGAGCCCGAGAAGAGATAGTTTTCTAAACAAGAAATCAAGAATTAATAATCCAACCAATCTAAAACTGAGATGAGATGAGTGATATTCACCTAATAGGGCTAACAAGTGTTTAGGTGTTCTTAACTTGCTAATAATGCATGCTTTACGTCAAACGACTTTTATTTGTGTGAAATCTAAGTTGTATTCTAAAGTTATGGGGAATACTGATGTGAGGCCAAAAATATATATTTTAATCATTATTTGCCTCACATTTATTATTTATATTTTCCCTTTTCGAGCATTAATTTTATGGATTGTGCCAAATAGTGTGTTTTATTTGTAGGAAAAAATTGGTATAAAGTTAAAAAAGTTTAAAGCTAAAACAAATTAAAAATGAGAGATTAAAGAAGGAAATCAAACAAACAACTTAATAGATTAAATTGAATAAAATAATATATACATACATATGAAGCGCAGAGGACTACAAACTTACGAATTGTGAATTGAAATCCTGTGGCACGTGTCACTTTCTAAAGACACCAATGATTTGAGGCGGTTTCAGACGGTTATGGAATACGCGAAACAAAGAAATCGAATTCCGTTTAGGTTTTGGTTTCCCAATTTGTTTTGGACTCAATTATTTTATTTAGATTTTCTACATCTATAAATAGTCCATAGAATTCTAGAGGGATGTACTTTTGAAGAGAAAGTCGTCAATACTCTTTAGGGTTATTTTCTTCTTCTTGTTTTCTTAGAGATTAGTAGTTAAGCGCTCTAGTTCTGGGGCTGTAGCTACGAGTGAATTGTTGATTATTAAAGGCTTTATGAATTAATTATTGATTGTCATTATAAGTTGCTTCTATATTCTTGATTTAGTATTTTATGCTTGCGCACCATAAGATAAATATATTGTCTAATCTTAAAATCGAGAGAGGAGGGGTTAGATAGACTAGAGAATATAGAGAGCTCGGTACACCCATTAAATTGAGGTGATTAGTGTTCAGGAATGATGCCTAGACAAACACCCACTACTAAAAAATTGTCGAAAAACGACGGCCAAAAGCGACGGACTGCGTCGCTTTTAGAGACGGACTGCGTCTCTTTTAGCGACGGACTGAGTCGCTTTTCGACTATTATTTTTTTTGAATTTTTTTAAAAAAGCGACGGAGTCCGTTGCTTTATTTTAATTTTCATTTTTTTTAAAATTTCTACAGGGCGACGCAGTCCGTCGCTTTTCTGGAAATTCTATTTTTAAAAACACAAAAAAGCGACAGAAAAATCCACGCTGTCTGTCGCTTTTATGGAATTTTTTTTAAAAAACCTAAAAAAGCGACGGAAAAAACCACGACTGTCCGTCGCTTTTCTGGGTTTAAAAAAATTAAACTCAAAAAGCGACGGACTAAACCACACTGTCCGTCGCTTTTTCTACAATATTTTTGACAGTAGCAGTACTCAGCTTCTGCTGTCCACCTGCAAATTCAATTCAATTTAATTCTACACTATTCAGCCCAATCAAACACACACAATTATAAATAGTCTAAACAAAACATAAAATAACAAACTTAAAATAACATTCAAAAGTATCTAAATCATAAATTAAAGACTTATAAAGTCTTTTAAAATTCGTTTTAAAATTTCAAAAAGTTCATAAATGTCCAGAGATCTAAACTAGGGAGTGAGATCTACATAATCATCCTCATCACTCTCGTCGTCGGTGTCATCGGGAGCCGAAGTAGTAGGTCGACGAGCGAGGTTCATCACTTGTTCTTTGATTTGCTGAACGGTCTCACTCATGCTTTGTTGTTCAGCTACTCTTTTCCGCTCCGACTCTGCTAGTGCCGCTGTAAGTTTAGTTATTTGATCCGACATAGCAGCAATCTGAACACCATCAAGTGCCTCAGCTTGACGTGACGATCCAATACCTTCTAAGCCTGACTGAAGGCGTCTAACATCGTTGCGAGAGCCTAGACCATAGCATCTACCCTTGTGTGTCCCCCCTACCACTTTTTCTTTCCAAATCTGAGTGGACAGTTCAGGTGTCAATTGAACCGAACTATCTAGATTCTCAGACTATTAATATATATTATTCATATTAAATAACTTACAAAAGTTCGTTCGGCCCTTTCCCCCCCCCACACATCCGGATCTGACTCATTTTCTTTCTTCCTGACACGAGTCTTTTTGAAAACCTCTGGTTCAGTAAGAGTGCGTCCCAATTATTTTTCCTATAAATAAAAACT
>NW_006239255.1:455938-478196 GCF_000226075.1 Solanum tuberosum | reverse complement strand
TTTCTTCCGTCATTTTTTAGCAGTTTTTTAGTAGTGACCTTGCTTGGTTACGAAACAGAATGATATACAGATGCTCTTCAGTTAGTCTATTTATCCCCGCTCAAGGATGTAGTTAGATAGCTAACTGGGATAGGCGATGAGAGGTGTGAACCTGGATCATACAATAAACCCTGTAAACCAATAACTTGACAACTAAAATTAGTTCTAAGCTAATAATATGATACATGAGATTCAATACATGCTGCAGCCCTGGGATTTTCCAAATCATTGTAAGTAATTTTATTATTTAATTCCTGTATTCTTTTCTTTATAAATAAAAATCAAACTCTTTTGGCACTCTTTAATAAATAATTAGACTGGTATAATTTAGTAAATATTTAATTGACAAGTCCTTTGGGTTCGATAATCTGGTTCTTTTAAGAGCCACTATATTACTTGCGCGACCACGTACACTTGGGAGCAACAAGTTTGTGGCGCCGCTGCCGAGGACTTAGAAATTAACTATCCTTCTAGGTTAATAATTTTTCTTTTTATTTATTTATTTATTTTGATACATGTTTTTTTTCTACTAATTAATACTTTCCCGGGATGAACGGGAATGAGGACTATTCACAAGTGGTAAGACGTTGTCCTTATTGCAAATGAGCTCACTTTTGGCAACAATGTAATTATATTCTCGAGGGAGAATTGTGTGCACCATCTCTATCATGTGAATTTTGTAGGGGGTTGTGGGTCGGTTGCACCGTGTGTTGCTATCCTACTCCAAAACCCTCTCATGATGATGCTAATAATCTTTGTTCCTTTGATAGTATGGAATCTTGCTATAAATTAATAGAGGAATATGAAGAGCGCCGTAGGAGAATCATATATGTGATGTCACGCCTTATAGATAGAAAAATGAAGCACTTTCAAGATGTTAATATGCTTTTCTTGCATACTCAGAACTTAAGCAATGAATTGAATGCAAAGGTTGCTGCATTTGACGCTCAACAATCCAATTATGAGTTTTGTGATACTGAAAAGGCACTCAGAAGTCAAATTTAGGATCTAAAATTGGAGGAGATGCAATGCAATTAGACTTTTCTTGCAGATTCCACATTTGGGAAAGAGTTTAAAACTGGGCATGTTGAAATTGGTGTAAGTTTGGAAGAGAGATGTATTGGACCCCATTCAAATCACTTTTCAACATTATGTTTAGATTCTGATGTATCATTAGTTATCTGAACTAATGGAGAACTATATAGATGAGGAACAAGGCCCCTACATCCTAAGGTTTTCTAGTCCACATAGACAAACAAATATTCCTCACATAAGGACCAAGAAGTGCAAGATGCGACATATATTACTTGGTTCATTTATCTGTATACCACCACCCCTTGAGAGGAGCAGGAAAATAGATGTAAAGTTAGGGGTAAAATTTATAAGTTCAAAGTGGAAAGAAAAGTAGTGAGTTTACTTGTGTCGTGCTGCTACGTTAAATTAGACGCTTATTGGGAGGCAACCCAATTTCTAGTGTAACTTCTTATTTTTTATTTTATTTTATTTTTAGTGTCATTTTTTGTGCGGTTTTAACAGGTTTTGGAGAAATCTGAGTATCAGAAATTTGGAGCTAAGGAGTACGTTTGAGCTTAAGTGTGGGGTGACGACCCTTGATGAAAATTGAGAGAACATGCTACTAGCTAGGCCTAAAGGCCTCACGGAGTTTTCCTAACCCTTGTTTTAAATATTATTTGATGATTTGGGGACATAACATCTTTTTAAGTGTGGGGTGGAGGAATGAATTTCTAATTTTTATAGTTTTATAGAGTCTTTTATTTTTTTTAGGATGGGTTCCTCGCATTTTGTTTTCGGTTCTTTTTCCGAGGATAGTCCCTTTGAACCCAGTGTCTTTTAATTTTTAGGAATAAGTTTTTTTTTTGGTTTTTTTTGAGAGAAAAGAAAAGACCCTTTTGAGTAGTGTGACACTTGCTATTTAGGTCTAATTTTTGAGTAGTACTTTCTTGTGAATGCTTGATAAATAAAATGCGGACTCTTTGACATCTAACCTTATGGTTGTGACTTTGTATATTAGCTTATTTTATTTTGTAGTTTGTTATGATCCTATATCTCTTAGAAGTGGAATTGATCCATCTTGATTGATACTTGTGCCATGTGTAGTGAGAATTTATTTATTCCATGTTTTGCATCTTAGTCTAGAACTTGCCCTGCATGTTATTGAAGTGAAAAAAAAGTGTTGTTTTATTTAGGAGATGATAATAGGCTTTCTTTGATTTGTCTGATAATTTTAGCTTTTTTAGATATTATATCACTAGTTAGCCTTTTTGAGCCTGTAGCCTTTTGTTGGTAGCCATATTTTGCCATTGACTATTTTGTTGAATCCCTAATTTTTGCACCTTTCTTCCTTGAACATTATAGCATAGACTTATTCTAATTATCAATGATGAGAAAAAGGGATGGTTGAGTGAAAAAGTAATCAATGATAGCTACAAAGTGCTTAAAAAGCACTATTTGAAAGAAAGTGATGTGAAAAAAAATAAAGATGAAAAAAGAAGTAACCTTGATGATGGCCTTGGTCCTTCCAAGGACATCGTGCACCTTAACGCATGTAAAATATGTAAGTTGAGGGTGACTATTATGAAGGAAAACTTTAAAAAAGGAAAAAATGATTGAAACATTCTTGAGATGATGAGAATTACTTGTGAAATAATTGTTGAAGAGAGGGCCGAAAATAAAGAGAAGAAAATAATGGGTGATAAAGTCTTAAAGTGCAAAGTGCTTAAGGAAGTGTAAGTCACTATTATATAGTTTTCCTACCCGATCCCTAGCCTACATTACAACCCGTTAAAGTCCTATTTGATTCTATTCAAGCATGCTTAATTAGTGGAGATGTACATAATGGGAAAGCCTATAGTTCTTTGTGCATACATGTGAACTTTATTTCTGAGTGTGAGAGTTGTTCTGTGATGCTACATTCTTAATTTATATTCAATCTTTTGAATTTAGTGTGTTGACTATTTCTTTTTGTGAGGGCACTTGTTTCATGATAGATTGGTGATTTTATTAACTTTCTTTGATGAGAGTAGGTGAGCAAACTTAAATTTGATGAGTTCAAAGTCTTTCTTTGAGGTTAGGAGGTTAGAGGTTTGTTGTTTATTTGGATGCCTTGCATATGATTGAGAATTGTACCTGATGTTTTGAAATTGGTATATGGCCTAATTGTTTGTATTAACCAAAGTGATGACAAACCTATTTTGATTTATTTGAGATGAGCTTTAATGTGTGCACGAGGACGAGCAAAAGTTTAAGTGTAGGGTGTTGATGTGAGGCCAAAAATATATATTTTAATCATTATTTGCCTCACATTTATTATTTATATTTGCCCTTTTCAAGCATTAATTTTATGGATTGTGCTAAATAGTATATTTTATTTATAGGAGTAAATTGGTGTAAAGTTGAAGAAGTTTGGAGCTAAAACAAATTAAAAATGAGAGATTGAAGAAGAAAATCAAACAGACAGTTTAATAGATTAAATTAAATAAAATAATATATACATACATATGAAGCGCAGAGGACTACAAACTTGCGAATTGTGAATTGAAATCCTGTGGCACGTGTCACTTTCTAAAGACACCAATGATTTGAGGCGGTTTCAGGCGGTTATGGAATACGTGAAACAAAGAAATCCAATTCCGTTTAGGTTTTGGTTTCCAATTTGTTTTGGACTCAATTATTTTATTTAGGTTTTCTACATCTATAAATAGTCTATAGAATTCTAGAGGGATGTCCTTTTGAAGAGAAAGTCGTCAATACTTTTTAGGGTTATTTTCTTCTTCTTGTTTTCTTAGAGATTAATAGCTAAACGCCCTAGTTCTGGGGCTGTAGCTACGAATGGATTGTTGATTATTAAATGTTTTATGAATTAATTATTGGTTGTCATTATAAGTTGCTTCTATATTCTTGTTTTAGTATTTTATGCTTGCGCACTATAAGATAAATATATTGTCTAATCTTAAAATCGAGAGAGGAGGGGTTAGATAGACTAGAGAATATAGAGAGTTCGGTACACCCATTAAATTGAGGTGATTAGTGTTCAGGAGTGATGCCCAGACGAACACCTTGCTTGGTTACGAAACAGGATGAAATACAGATGCTCGCCAGTTAGTCTATTTATCCCCGCTCAATGATGTAGGTAGATAGCTAACTAGGGTAGGCGACGAGAGGTGTGAACCCGGATCATACAATCAACCCTGTAAACCAGTATCTTGACAACTAAAATTAGTTCTAAGCCAATAATATGATACATGAGATTCAATACATGCTGCAACCCTAGGATTTTTTGAATCATTGTAAGTAATTTTATTATTTAATTCCTCCATTCTTTTCTTTATAAATAAAAATCAAGCTCTTTTGGCACTCTTTAATAAATAATTAGACTGGTATAATTTAGTAAATATTTAATTGACAAGTCCTTTGGGTTCGATAATCTGGTTCTTTTAAGAGCTACTATATTACTTGTGCGACCACGTACACTTGCGTGTGCAATTGGGAGCAACAAACACAATCCTGGTCTCTTCTAATTCATAATCAAAACATTGAGACTATCGCCTATTACTATTACTACCGGATTCACATTAAAATTAGTTACTTGAACACTAAATCAATACCCAATTTACTTTACGCATTTTTTTCTTAAAATATCAACCACAACTAAACATAAGAACAAGTAGACTTATTTCTTCTGTATTGCTATGGGATCGATCTCAACTTTTGTTGAACTCTATAATTGACTTCGATTGTTTTATACTTCTTAAGTGAAGTGTAAGTTTGGACGTATTAATGGGTTGAATCTAAATGATTAAGATTAAGACCTATAAATCAAACACACTTAATGGAATGAATATGAATAGTTAAGATTCAGACCTTTATTACGTGCAAACAAATGAGGCTTTAGACTTTTTTGTTTTGTCTAGTGTTGCATCCCCATAATTATGTTAGAGATGGTTGGTTCTCCCACCGGGGGTTCAGGTAGGTGCCACTCACAATGGGTTAGGGTCATGATAATATTGGTATCAGAACCCTATGTTCATTGACCTCATCGTAGTAAAAAAGGTCTAGTAGAAGCATATGGAATTGTGTGGAGACATCTGTACTTGTCTTTGAGAGGCTACGAGACTTAAGATAATTATCTCTTCTTCTTTCTTTCATGTTATTACTTGATTCTAATTGGTATCTGGCGAAACAAATTGGTATCTAGATATACAAATTGGTACCTAACTTTCTTTATTTTTTTCCACATATGGTTGATACTATGCGTAATAGTGCAAGGGATGTAGCTCCAACTCTGGAACTGATAATACAAAGAAGAGGAAAAGGTAGAGGTAGAAGAATGGGTAGATGGAGGGCGACACCAACCAGAGGTATAGCTGGGGCAGTGGGTGAGTTAAGGCTGGTGACCCCTCCCTCACCCATGATCATGTTGAAGAAAAGGTTGAGGTGGAAAATGAGGAGGATGCTGATCCAGAGGTCGCCACACAGGCTAGAGGTGCAGGTCTTCCTCATATGTTTCTTAAGTTGTTTAGTAGGTGTTAGCATTTCTAAGTGGGTTTGCCGGTACTGAAGCTACTCCCATTGTACTGGCTACTCAGGTTCCAGGTGCTCATCTCGCGTCTACCACAACCCCAATATAGATGAGGCTTCAGGCATATATACCTTCTTCCTTCTAGTACTAGGTCGTATTATTTCTAGAATAGAACTTGGGATATTCACCTTGTTTTTGAAGTTGAAGCCTCCACTATTTTGGGGCACTGAGAATGAAGATGATTTTAAGTTTATTCTAGGTTGTTATGAGAGGTTGAAAAAACTA
Organism: Solanum tuberosum; assembly: GCF_000226075.1. NCBI lineage: Eukaryota > Viridiplantae > Streptophyta > Magnoliopsida > Solanales > Solanaceae > Solanum > Solanum tuberosum. The sequence continues at coordinate 472,333 of NW_006239255.1, read as the reverse complement.
GGTTTTGTACATCAGGGTTACAGTTGGTTACCTTCCAATTGTAGGGTGATACCAAGTTGTGGTGGAGGGATTGTTTGGAGTGTCGATCATTTGTTCCGCCTCATTTGACTTGGACCCAGTTCTATGTTCTTTTACATGAAAAGTATTGTCACGCCCCGAGTCTACACCGGACATGGCTGACACTCGAGAACCATTGTTGGCCCCAAGCGAACCCTTGGTCTGGCTTACTTACTTAGCAGAAAACTTAAACACAAGAAGTATTACTCATGCAATAACTTTAAGAAATAAAAATCTTAGCCAAAATGGAAACCAAAGTCTTAAATGTATACAACTGAAATGAATAAGACTGGAGAACTAAAACTATCTGTCTATGAAGCCTCTAAAACAAAGAGGGTTGTCGGGACAGGAGCCCCAATCATCCTAACAACTGAAAACTAAAAAGTAACCGATAAAAAGAGTCCTCCAAAATGCAAGGAGGCTCACCAACTGACTCTGAGTGCTGAACCTGATCAACGAGGCGCTGGATGTTGATCCTGGTTACCTGTGTCTAGCATCATAATAAGATGCAGGCCAACTGGCATTAGTACATTGAATGTACGAGTATGTGAGTTGGAATGCTAAACATAACATAGGCTTGAAAAGATTACTGAAAAGAAACACTTACCTTGGCTCTTCTCAACTCATGAATAACTCAACTCATAATAAAGCAATAAGACACATGCAATATATGAAAAGCTTTATAAAACGGTAAAAGCAACTTAGTTCGTTAAAGAAAAATGCAGTAAAAAACTCAACTTTACTCATATAAAAAAGTAATATAGTTTTTGTGGGAGATTCTCTAACCGACAACCACTACTATGAGCCTAAGTGATGGTACAACATTTTACCTCACACTGCCAAGGACCGTCCTATACCTTGCCGGGGTCAAAACTTTAGCTTAAAAGCTCTCTTGGAAATCGATGTTTCCCTTTCTTATTCAAATGTGAAAACATTTAAAACTCTGGGGAATACTTAGTTCCCTTATAGCCTTTTGAGAAATGAACTCAATTACTTACTCTTTACTTAACTTGAAACTTCAGTCTTAAAACAAGGTTAAAACGTTTGTTAAAGACTTTTGAAAACTTTAAAAACTTTGCTTTGACTTGCTTCTTAACTTCTAGACTTGACTCTTAACTTCTCTTGACTTTGATCCTAACTTTCCTTGAATTGGATTATGGATTCAAGGTTCATGATCTCATGTTTCTGGATGATTTCATGATCTTTAAATGTACCTTAGAGTGTTGGAATCAACTAGAAAACATAGGTACATTGCTAAGGAACAAGTACTAAAAGGTGGGGAACGAATGGGGAGAACTGGCGTCCCTGGCGCTCTGAGAGGCGCGGGGCGCCAGCCCTCAAACTTCAGAGAACATGTTGGGGCGCTCTGTCTGGCGCATCACCCCAAGGGGTAATCTTCAGATACTGTTTTGGGGCGTACTGGCTGGCGCGACTCCCCACCCCTTTCCCATGTGTTTCCCGACTTTTCTTGCTCGTTTTTCACCTCTAAACCCTCTAAACTTCAATGGTTCTTTCCCCAAACACTTAGAATCATTAATACCCTCAATATACAATAGATTCAACTCGAAATTACACCCGGAAACATGAATCAAATCATCGAGAAAGTTCAACAAACACAACCCACAAGAATTTAACAAAACTTTCAACAATGTTCATCAAAAACTCAATTTCTAAACTTTCGAAGACTTAAATTTGCTGAATTGAATCATGGTTGGCGCATGGGAGAACTAACCTAATGCTATGTGATCTCACATACCTTGTAGGGATCACCCCCGACGAAATCCACAAGCTATCCTTGACGAAGTCGACGAATCTTTCTTCCTCTTCTAAATTTTCTAAACTGACCAAAATCTGGTTTTACCACAATTAGTCTCTTATACCATAATTAATCTCCTAAAAACGAATTAGAATAATTAGGTAAGGTAAAGACTAAATTACCCTTCTAAAATCTGGATTAGACTTTCCTTAATCCAACAACCCAACTTCCATAGGGAATAACTTACTCATATAAACTTGGAATTGCACAAACTCAGCGGCGTTGGAAATATTATTCTAATAGCTTTCCAACCATGTCTAGAAGTACACCTAAATCATCCTGATCTAGGAGTTATGGCCGTTTGAAGTTGACTAAAACTCAACCTTTCCTAACTTAAACATATTTCCAGATTTTCATTCTTTCCAAAAATGACTATTTCCAATTATTAGCTTCTTCCTAGTTATTTCAAATTGCGAGATGTTACAAGTATGTACCCTGAACTTAGGGTTCATAAGAAGGATTATTTTTCTGGCTGTCAAACATGGTGGCATTTTTTTAGCAGCATATGAGGCTATGTTCCATGCCTTGTGTAGCTATGCTACTTAACTTGTAAGCACTAAGGAGGAGAGAATTAGTTTGTAAGTAAAGGGTATGACTACTGAGTTGCATGTGTTGTCTATGCCTATGACTTCTACTGGGAAGAGTTTCATTGAGGCGACCCACTATGTGAAGAAATTGGAGGGAACCAGGCAGGTCGGGCATGCCAAGGTATTGGTTAAAAAGTCCAAGAGTTTCTGTAACTTCAGTAGTTCTTATTTAAGATGTTCTAGTCAGCAGGTTCATGTAGCTCATCCCATTCAGTCAGCATTGCTAGCTTCTACATTAATAGTGTCACCAGGGCGAAGTGACACGTACCAAGTACATATGCCTGCCTTCTGTCCCGGCTTACTAAGTCATACCCATGCAACTCCCTCCTCCTGTTTAGTGGGTAGCACATATAAAGGGAACCATAGGGGACTTGGGAATCCCATATATACCTTCCTGGTACCGATCCAGGACTTTAACAATCGATCCTCTTGAATCTGCTTTATCATGGTATGAGAGATATATGTAACCAAATCACTATAGAAAGGATCCGTGAATCTCCAACTAATAAAATAAAAAGGTGAGCACATCCTCGATGCTTGTTTATCTCAAAATTCCATATATCAAAGTAGTAAAGGTTGTATTATTCCTATAGAAAAATCATTTTTTAGAGTAAAAGGGGTAAAACCATGCTTTTGTCAAAATTGTAGTAAAAATCAATGCATTTGTTGGGATCGTACTACAAAACATGTGAAAGTGTTCCAATATAATGCATGCCATAACCAGTATCAAAATACTCCAAACAATGAGATTCCGATTCCAAGAAACTAATATTATTACTCCAAATACTTCATTCCCAGTGGAGTAATAATATCCAAACAACCTAACATACACAAGCAAATATTACCTTGCTTCTAGAGCATAGAAAGCTAAGCTAGAATCCAACTGGTCCTCAATTAAGGCATTCCAACATTATAAAAAATAATAACATAATAAGATCAACACTACACTGGAAACGAAGGAAATTATGAAGGATCAAACAATAAAAGACTTTGGTGCTGCAACCCTAGCGTGTTGCTGTGGTCACCCTCTACTCCTAGTTGGGGATCTACCTACGGGTCCGGGTGGATTACCCGTAGCCGCCGAGTGGCACGTACGAGCCATCATGCGAAAGAATGAAATAAATGAGATTCCAAGAAACTAGTAAGACACACACTACACGAAAGTGATACAAAAGAGACAAAAATCCTAACAACACCCAATAGCCTCCCGAAGATAGGAAATGAACATCTCCACAACAATCCACAAGACTCTAATAGGCATTAGCTATGTACAAGTGAGATCGGTGAACATGGGTTTCTAATACCAAATTTTCACGACCCGATCTCTCGAGTCATGATAACACCTACTATGACCCACCCCTACTATAACCCACTAGTACGTAAGCCAACCGTAACCCAGAATAATAAGTAATGAGTGTAAGGGTATAAATAAAGTGGAAGAGACGATTAAATAAGACAAATAGAAGAATATATGGAAGTAACCCAATATATATATATATATATATATAAAAGATCCCTCCCACAACCTTGAAGTCACAAGTACAAAGCTTCTAAAATAAGAGAGTACAGGTCTCGAAAGTGGACCTAAAATACAAGGCTTGTCTCAAAATACAAAAGACTAGCCAACAAAATACAGATAGAAACATGTAAGTCCAAGACGCCATGTGCTCACCCTCGCCTCTGAACTGAAGTTGCAATAGGCTTGAATCTCAGCACTAGTAACTGGTGATCGGACCCGTATCACAAAACAAATGCAGAGTATAATATGAGAACCAAAACAACAGGTACTCAGTGGCCATCAAAGGCGACTAAGCAAGAGAAGTAAAAGCAATATGAAATGATAGAGTCTAAGAATTGAGATGAGTTAAGAGATGAAAGCTAAAGGAATGCATATGAGTGTACTAAGAACAGAAAAGAAATAAGAACAACTAACTAAACCTAGCTTCCCCACCATAAACCCATAAGGTACACTCATGCACAAGTTTTAGTAAAAACTCGAATGGACCCCTATAAGCCCAACAAGTACATGGAAGAGCTAAGAACTATATCGAGAAATTTAAGACACTACCAGTACTTCCACAGCCTTCCACGGACTACAACCACAATATAGGTAGCCAAGGATCCAATGAACTTGCCTAGACCTTTCATCTAATCAAGGGGAAGTCACACAATCAAAGATATGAGCTAGAATATCCCAGTCAGAACTTTAATCAGATCAAAGGAGATAGGAAATAGGACCTCCCAGTCAGAACTGTAATTGGATCAAAATAAGATATAATAGGGGACGATGCCCGACTGAACATAGGTGCACATGGGAGCCTCAAATCAGGAGTAATAAAAGTGTGTACATTCTTGAATAGTAGAAACAAACTCCAAAAACCCAAAATTCCCTTACCAATTCAAAACTGGGTCAACCTTAGCGTGAGACTATCCCAATTCATCACGAACCTACTCCAGCTCATACTTCACAAGTCGATGCCAAATCACTGATGTGCCCAATACCCAAGTACATCCCGAGTCAATTACAAGGATAAGACAAAAGAGGAAAAGGAAAAGATGAGCTAAGTTGTAGCCTAACTAAAGATCAATCTATCAGACCCAAGTCTGCTACCCACCAGTCTACAAGGAGCTAAGCCGTGCGATATGACATCTGGGAAAACTAAGGCCAAACAACTCAAAATAACGCGAGTCTATGATAATCACTAGTCTAAACCTAGAATAAGGTAAACTATGCTTCTAAAACAACATAACAACAACACCCAAGGCATACCAATGGATAAAGATGAACACAATTAATAATCGACATACTTCTAATATAAAAAAACTTGATAAATGCCTAAAACATGGACTCTAAGTAGTCTAGAATGATTAACTAGGTACCCACCCCAAATTCATTAAATCAACATGCTTTCACATAATCAATGTCAATTGAAGGAACGTGAAGTCGTAGTCTACCTTTAGGAATAACATGCATGCTTCAAATCACGATTTTATAGCTTTCTATTTCGAAAAACCTTTGAACACTACCACAATATAAATAATGGAATCACAATGTTAATATGGTAATTAGACACTAAATTCATATACAACATAAACAAACCTAAATTTGAATCAGATTGGAAAATATGGGACCCACACAAGAAATTCTAAAATTGACTCCGCAAAATTGTCCTAATTACCTCCCCAAACTTTTGTCCCATAACAGAACACAATTTGGGGATCAAAATGAAGCAAACAACATCATGCAAATTAAAACAACATTAAAGTTAAAGACAATGGCTGGGCAGCCCCTTTGGGGTCTAAATACCTCAAACTGATGCTCTTCGACACTCTCTGAATACTCTAATGCATAGCCTCAGCTCCCTAATCGCACCAAGCTTTGAATCACTAAATTTGGAGTCCTACAACTCTCACAAACAAATTGAAGAAATTTATGTGAGAGATGATCACGTCAGGTCTTAAGACTGTTGCAGGTGCCGCAAAAGCCGCCACAAATGTCGCTAAAGCAGCTGGGGTAAGATAGGAGGGCCTTGCTTGAGTGATCCCCTGGCCGCTAAAGCAAAAGTTTCTTAAGAGATGCAAGGGCCACTTAAACGACATGGCCTAAACTGGCCAGGCTCTCTAATGCGAAGCACTAACACCTAAAATGGTGCCCACTTAAGCGATCCAAGGCCGCTAAAGCGGATTCCTCCTAAATGGCCTAGCCTACTAAAGTGGAGCCCTGGACGCTAAAGCGAAGGCCGCTAAATCTATACCAGGGCCACAAAAGCGGGGGCACCAAAATCAGGTACCAGAAATTTCAACTAAGCACGTGGGCTTTGCTCTGGTGCTTGGAATTGGTTCAAAACCTTGTGCACACAAAAAAGATATGCAATCCCACCAAATTTGACATTCCAAACTCAATAGAGCAGTCAAAACTTCCAAGCAAGGTCATTTTGACAATAAAAATGGGTCCTATACCCAAGCTCCATTAGCTCTGAAGCCTCCAGATCCACATGAAAGATCATTCTAGATCAAACTTTACGTTATTGGAGCTAACAGAACCCTCATAGTTGAAATTTAAGGTCGTCTTTCTGAACTTTTGACCGAAGTCAACCGTTCAAGTTTCAAAAGCTTCAGAACACATAAACTTGCATAAATTCAAAATGAACGACCAGTTGACTAAACTGTTAGTCTCAACAAGTCATAAATCAGTTGGGGTGGTTAAAAGAATGCTCTAAATGATGAAAATAAGATGTTTACACTGAAATGACCTAGAGGATCATTACAGTTAATCAAGTTTCACTATCAAGAACAAAATAGTCTGAGTTTTTTAAGTTATGCTTGTGCATTCACAATAGTCATGTCTATTATTGTGCAATATTCCTTTTATAAATGCTATAAAATGATAAATTAGTATAAGGAATATGGAAAAATGAACAACCACCACCCACACACACATATGTGTGTTCTCTTATGTCCAATGTTTCTTTCTTAAACGTGTCTTATTATGCTCTTGTTCATTCCTTTCATTCCCTAGGCCAGTTATCATTGATTTGAGGATGACGGTTGGCTTACTTACTAGTGGATTTTAGTATGTGTCATCATGACTTTAGTTTTCAGTCATGACAATGAAAAACAAAAGTTGTAAGTTTATTCATTTTAAGAAAAGCATTCAAGAAGATCATAAATTAACTACATATTTTTTTACTATTTATTTATTAAATAAAAATATATATTTTACTCTGATGCTACATTCCATTTATTCTAATTGTGTTAAATTCAAATCATTTTGTGCTCCATATCTAAGTGTATCCTATCAAATTAATATCTATCCTTATAAATCAGAGAAGAAAAGTCCGACACTCTTAGTTGTAGGAAAAAAAATTATATTTTATAATTTTTTGAGTAGTTTGAATTAGAAAATTCTTAGTTGTTAGCAGTAACTACTTAGGAATGAAACTAAATAAGGGTGAATTATTTCCTAAATTAGATGTTATCACTTTGAAATATGTGTAGTTTATGGATTCGACCTTATAATGTCAATTTTAGTCAAAATATTGCTTATTAGGAAAATAATTTAGTGTGATTTAAAAGTTAATTGTATCCACGAAAAGATGTGATAAAAATAATAACAAATGTGTTTTCATACACGAAATGTTATTAGAAATAAGAATTTTAAATACCCAAAGGCTAAGAACATTAGATGAATATTATCATTACAATTTAAACATTCTTCCTTTCCTACTCAAAACTTTGTGATTATAATTTCTCTCCTCCATTACCTCACATGGCTTCAAAAAGTAATAACCTTAAGAAATTTATCCTAATTCCATCGACCGACTCCGACGGCCATCAACAATCCATTAATGGCGTCAATGATGCCAATAAAGTGTCGAGGCTCCCTCGTTGGACCAAACAAGAAATTCTCATTCTCATACAGGAAAAAAGTGGTTGAAGACTCGATCCATCGAGCCGGAACAGGAGGTCTGGAATTGTGTTCAACACAGGTTGAAGCGAAGTGGGATTCAATTTCATCCTACTGTAAAAGACAAGGGGTGAATCGTGGACCGATTCAATGCCAGAAGAGATGGAGTAATTTGTCTGGGGATTTTAAGAAGATTAAAGAGTGGGAATCTTAGATTAAAGAAGAAACATAATCCTTTTGGATGATGAGAAATGATTTTAAGAGAGAAAAAAAATTACCTGGATTTTTTGATAGACAAGTGTTTGATATTCTTGATCATGGAAATGGCAATGAAGAAGGGTTGGATTTGGATTTCGCGTCAGAAGATTTGTTTGATAGTGGCAGAAGTGTTGTTGTAGGGGATGATGGGTTGTTTTCAGATGTACCACAAATGAATGCGGATGCTATTCCTATGCTAACTTCAGAGCAACCACATCAGCCACTCTCTCAAGTTTCTCCTTCACAAGAAGGTACAAGACAACCTACCACTCGAGGAGCTGATAAAGGAAGAGGTCAAGAAGGAAGGAAAAGAAAGCGAAATGACTCAAATACAAATGATGAAACGCAAGGAATGTTATTTAGTGAAAGCACTGTAGATGAATGGTAAAATGGTGAGCTCCCAACTTGAAGCTCAGAATATGCATTCTGAACAAGATAGGGAGCCAAGAAAGGACCATGTTGATAACTTAGTAGCTGTACTTAACAAGCTTGCATGTGCTTTAGGAAGAATTGCAGATAAGTTATAGTACCTAATTCATCTAATTACAATGCAAAATATGTTCTTTTAAGCTTTCAAAGGCTTAGTCGTGGCAAAAAACAACACAACACGACTACAAAAGAAGTATTTGTTTTTTCTTAAATCTTTATATACACAAGTATCTCTATGTTTTGTCACAATTGCAAGTCAGTTAGTCTCCTCTGTTTGTCTCACTACTTGGGGTTCCTTGCTCGGTTTGCAGAAACATTGTATACAAATCATAATATCTCGCTTCTAGTTGTCATTGTATTAGCATGGATTCCTTTAATCTATGGCATCTAATATCAACCGTTTTTCTTTTTAAAAAGAAATTGTTTTCTTACTCCTTTAAGTCATCAAAAAAGTTTTAAAAAATTGAATATCTTAATTGTGGAAGTAATCACTTTTAGTATTAATTTTATGTTGTTTTTAATATATTAAAAACTAAATCTTGCTTAAATTTGTTTTTGTTGATGTGCAATACTCACCAACATGTTACTTGACTCACATTGAATATTTTTCTAAACTAATTTTGAGGAGGGAAATCTGAAATAATTTAAAAAACACCAACCAGAACAATGCCTTTAACACATGTGGGGAAAGAAAAGAAGAAAATTTATTAATTTTCAGAGAAGTACTCAAGAAGATTAGGAATTAACGGCAGATTGTCTTTTTTTTTTTTTAATAAAATTAAAACATACATTTTACCTTGATTGAATCTCTTCCATTTATGCTAAAAGAGTTATATTTAAATCATTCTGGGATCCATATCTAAGATTATCCAATTCTTTTTAAGATAATATAGATCTATCAAAATCTGAGAGGAAGAAAGAAGGACTAATTCAATGAGTTTATGTCATATATTAAAACTTTGTCGAAGTAAGTTTTGTGGTTCAAATGTAACTATTTCAACCTAATTCTTGAAGTTTCCATCTCCGAATCAATATAGAGTGATAGTTAATCAAGTTTTGCTATCAAGAATAGAAAAGTCTCAAATTTTAGCTTAAGTGAAAAGTCTCAATTTTTAGCAAAATGGAGTTACAAAAGTAAAAAAAGTCAATGCATCGAAATAGTCGTACATAATAGGCCTAACCCATTGGTGGGGCCCTAAAGTTGACACTATGTTTCAATTGGACTATGTTCATTTTAAACATCTAATGTAGGATCCCGATGGGTCAATTTTACACTTTTTATACAGCTAGAAACTTTCGTGGTTTTCACTCATCCAAGGTGCATTAACATTTTTTTTTATCTGATGTGGCGTCTAACTAGGTCAGTAACGGTAATATTACCCCACCTCATATATTTATATCCTTTCTTATTCGATTATACCCTAATTAAGAACAAATTTTCTCCTTTCTTCTCCAATTTCTCATTTCTTCATCCTTAATTCTTTCATGTCGAGCTTATCCAATTCTTCCATGGCATCCGTGGATGAAGGACGATATTGTAGATGTGGGAATGAAGCACTATTAAAGATTTCATAGAGCCAATTAAATTAAGGGCGTAGATTTTTTACTTGTAGAATTTCAAAGGTAAAATTCTTTATTTATTTTCTTTCAGTCTATTAGATGATTAATTGTTGGCGTGTAATTCTTTTTTATTGGTTTTATAGAAAATGGGTTACTATGACTATTTTTATTGGTATGAAGATCGACACCCTCCTCAGGCAAACATGGTGATTGATGTTTGTGTAATCAACGACACAACTTCCGATGCAAGTGTCTACAATCGTGCAATAGTATAATAACCCAACCAAGGGTTGGGGTCGAGTCCCAAGGGAGTGGGTGTGAAAATTAGTGGTCAAGTGCAAATGTGCTAACGCTAATCGTAGCTAAAGATTTTTACGAGTGAAATCATAGCAAATTAAAGGGATGACGCAAGCGTCAAATATCGAATGGGAGTTTGTAAGCAGGAAACAATTAAAACAGTGAAAATAAGGAAATTTTAGCAATGAGAAGCGGATTCTTGGGATGTGATCGGAATATGGGTTAATCTAAATTATTGGGTACATGATTTCGATAGAAAATTTACAGAGTAATAGTGACTAGGCTAAGCTATACGTGGGAATAAATTCTCTCTCGAGCAACTTACCCCGTTTCAAATGGGTTCCTCTCGGACACCCACTTGCCGCATGAACACCAACTTACGCCTTACCCCACTCACTCTCTCGAGCTGAGTGTTAGGATATGGGACTAGGGTTCACTCTCTCGAGCTGAACCTCATGTCGACCCACTCCTTAGGCCATCAATCTAGTAGTCTTGGTTTCGCGACTTCTCTCTCGAGCAAGCCGAAAACACATAAATAAACTTTTATTTGCAATTACAAATTTGTTAAATTCAACCACAACTACTAGACGAAATCACCATTAAACTACATCTAATCTATAAGCAAGCAAGGCCCAACAACAATCTTAACCCATATTCGCTAAATCACACCCCAAGAATTGGGGGTTTTAGCCACACATCAAGAGATTAGAAATTTATACCTTCAATGATGTTGAAATCAAATGGGTATGAAGATTAAGTCTTAATTTAGGCGCAGAGTGAAGAATCCAAGAGACCCACTTCCAAATTGAAAGAGATGAAACCCTTTTCTTCTTCAAGTTTCAAAACCCTCTTAAACTCAGAGTACAAAAAACTCCCAAATATCTGTTTCAACTTGAAAATCTCAAAATTAGGTAAAACAATGTAAAAATCACCCCTAAGAATAAAAATAGAACTAGTATTTATAGTTTTCAGAAAATGTGCTCCAAAGGATCTTTTGACGACATTAGTGAAAATCGTCGATGCATTTGGTGATCCACCCTATGGTCTTCTTCGTCACCTTTCCTCAGTTGCATTTAGTGTCTTTGTGTCCTGGATAATTGGGCAATGTAGCACTACTTCGCGGAGTCGTTCGGCGATACGTCGACTGCTCCTTTTCATCGCCAATTTTCTCCTTTTTTTCAGGGCTCAGCACACTGGAATAAAAGGCGAATATGTGATCTGTTGGCAATTCGCCAAATGTGTTCGGTGATTCGCAAACCTTCGTTTCTTCGTTCTTTCGGCTTCTTTTTTCTCATTTTGCTAAGTAGTGTCCATGCTTTGCCTCAAACTTCAAATACCTGAAACTTAAAGGTTTTCATCAGATATCAGGATAAAATAAGCATTTGAGGACATAATTTCTATTAAAATAATAGCCCTAAATGAGTCCAATTTGTGGACTCATCAACACCCCCAACTTAAACTTTTGCTTCTCCTCAAGCAAACTCAAGTTCAGTTGTTCAAAAAGGGTGTCTCGAACAGTCCTACGCAAGATTCAATCATGAATGCACACAACAAGAGTCAATTTACTTATGCAAAGATAAAATGTGCACTCAAAGATTCAAGTTGTGTCTCACCAATATCAAAGAATCTCATGCTTACAGTACTTGCTTCAAATGCAAGTTCAAGCTCAACTATAGTGTTCAAATGCCCTCATCGAAATGATGATTCCATATTCACAAAATGGTTCATAGTTAAAAGTTTTAGAATCAGATGCAACACTCACTCTTACAAAGAAGAACACTATGCATGCTTTCACCCATAGGTTTGCCCGTATTTTCCAATCAATATTTGTTTCAGCTCAGTCAAGATCAAAAAGGTCTTTTCAAGGCTAGTAATGGGGTTGAGTGCAAAGGTATGGTAATTTAGGCTCAGTGACTTTCATCCTCATTAAATGTGGTGCTCACAACACTTCCTTTCCTTTTCCTTCATCATTCTTTTTAGTGCTCATAAGTCATCCTATTATTCACCTTCAATGGATTGTTTGGGAGACTCATTTCTTTGTACTTTTATTCCACAACTTTCTTTTTCATATTTTTTTATATATATGGAGGGGCTCCATTTTTCTTAAAACTATGGGTAAGAGGAGACTTTCCTTGCACTTCTTGACTTCCCCCTTTCTTTTTACCACACCCATAACTTAGGCTTTTGGCCTAAGTTGGCTATTCAACTAACCACAATTCAAGAGGATTATAGGTAGTGGATAAAGAAAAGTTATGGTTTCATGAAGTTTCTTCCAAAGAAAGGTAAGGCTTAAGGGGTGTTCAAAAGAGGTTCACACACTCACAAGGTAGGTCACAAAAGAGGTAAATAGTCAAATTGGCTTACACTCTTAGAAGTTGCCTAAGATCATATAAGAGATAACATCACTTAGTTGACCGGACCAATGGGGCAAATTCTAGGATCTATCATGCATGATTCAAAGTAAGCTTATCACACAAAGCATCGACACTAAAGTCAAACAAGACTTCACACTTTCGCTAGTGTGCAATGATCATCACAAGAGACTCAATTTAATAACATGGCTAATCACAACCAGATGCAAAGAGTTCACATATTGTCTATGAAACTTCATTTGGCCTCGTCGTAGCCACACATTCATGTTCGTTCGATTGAGAGCACTATTCAAGTCATCGATATTGATCGGAACTGAGACCTAAATTTTGTAAAAGAACAGCCACATTCACACACAAGAGGTGGAAATTTTTTTGGGATGGTTTAAAATCATTTTTCAATAAAATAAATAAAAGGAGCCATAAGCTCAATCATCCACAAAAAGCAGTGTAAAACCAATTTAAGCACAATGCCCAAATAAAAACACAAAACACAACTATCAACACAAAAGGTGTGGGCCTCACCCCCCCTCCCCCCACAATCAGAAAGTGTTTGCCCTCAAATGCAAATAAAAGTGTCTAAAATTAAGACTAAATAAGACAGAGAGAAGTAAAAAGAAGTCCTGTCTATGCGGTTTCTTTATCTGTCGGGGTCTGAATATGGGCATCAGTGTCAGGTGCATCTATTTGGTCACGGGTCTCAGTACCCGGAGTAGCCTCAGATGAATTAACAATGCCAGATCTGCTAGGAGCTGTTGTGGACGTCTCAGTCGGCACTGTCTGAGTTGTCGACTGCACAACTATCTCCACAAGATTCGGCAAGTTTCTGAATATGCTATCCTCTTGACTCAGAAAAAGCTGGTTCAATATTTATACCCTTCCTAGCTATGTGCTTTTTTTGTTTTCCTTTATCTCCTGGTTGGAGGTCATCCCTTTTTCTCTTTGGAGGGTTTGATCCTCCTTCATTGATTGTAATGCCTTTAGTCTTTTTCTGTGGTTGCTCAGTTAAATTGGTGCGTACCATATCTGCAAAAGATTGAGAAAAGATAAGAAAACAACTTAAACTCAGGCATAGTGACTTTCTCTGTAGATAGATTCGCCGATCAAGTGGAGTGTCGCTGAACCACTTCGGTGAACTAAATCGGGCTCACTGATGGGTTGGCTAAACAATTAAGGCAAGTCGGCAATAAGAGAGTCCTTTCAACAAATTGCCGACTACTTTTGGCGAGCAAGGGTTTGTCCGTCGAAAGTTACAGTGCATAAGGGTCTCAGGGGTAGCATACAAAGGGTGATCAAGAGTATTTTCGGTGAGTCGCCGAGTGCATTTTGCGACCGATGGCTTCTTGCCGAAACTTACAGTCTCATCCAATTTGACATGATATTAAGGGCGAGATGGAGATATTGGGCGAACCTCCGAACGATTCAGAAATCTTGACCTAGCTCACCAAATGTCCCAACGTGCCCATTTTCAATCCATCTTCTCGAATTCTATCCCGCAAACCCCGAAAGCACAATCAAAGCATGCACAAATGAAATTCAAACAAGACCCATACTACCCATCACCTCGGGATACTCAGATTTCTCCCAAACTTGCCGCATTTGGCCATTTGATGATATTTGCTCTTAAGAGGGGTGTCACCTCTTTATCATTGAGCGAATCTGTGCCATTTAGCACAAACGTGGGTTGCTCAGACTTCGTCCAATCAATCTAACGAGACGCAATCACGACCCAACTTATTAAAAAACACAAAGTTTACGGGCATTCGACATTCTAACAACACATGCAAGATTTTTAAATTAAAATAGGCATTTAATGATTCTAATCCTATCAGAGAGGCCCAACACACATCTCTAAGAGACAATTATTGCAAATGAGTAAAAAACTTCCAAATGTAAATGTGGAAAAAAGGAAACCTACCTTCAATGTTGATTAAATTTGATTGGAAGAGCTAGGCGACAAAGTATTCCAATTCTGAGCACAAGTCCCAAACTAAAATACTAGAGAAATGCTAAATTGAAGAAGATACTACATTAGTGTGAGTTTAGGAGATTTGTGAGCAAGGGAAAGTGAAGAAGTTGAAGTTTTGAATCTTTTGGCCATTATAAATCGTCCAGTTCCCTCTCGTTCGGCGACCCTAGTTGCAAGCGCCGATCCACTCGGCGAATCGCCGAGTGGTCCCTTATTCCGCCGATTGTTAAAGATTTGTCAATTTCTTGGGATTAAGATGGTGGTCTTAGTCGAGATCGCCGACCTGGTCGGCGATGTGCTGAACTGCTTCTCAAGGTCGCTGAGTTTTACAGGCTCTAATTTAAACTTAAGTTGAGCCAAACGGCGGGTCAGGTCGGGCACGCCGACCTGTTCGGCGGTCCGTCGACTGACCATTTTCTTGCCAATCTATATTTTTCACCACTTTACTCATTCAAACCTGCACCACTAACACACCATTATTTATAAAAGCAAATTTAAGCATTTAAAACCCTGGGTTGCCTCGCAAGAATCTCCTTATTTAATGTCGTGGCTCGACGTGAGTTCTTACTCACTCGCCATTGGTTGGGTTGGCCCTAGTATTACTAGGTAACACTAATAGTTCGTTTGAGTGAAGATGAGGCACCACATAATTCAGGAGTGTCCTGATCAGCTGGATTGATCTAGAGTGAGAGCCAACCATTTGATTCAACACTTCAATAATTTCATTCATCTCTTCTAACATTCGATCTTGTTCGGTGATCTTTTGGAGGATGAGTTGGAGTATGTCCTTGACACAAAATTTCTCCCTGCCTCTAGACTGCTTCCTCTCGTGCGGAAGTATGTACCTCTCTTGACTCTTGCACTGGTTTTCCACCTCTGTTATTTTTGTGGACAAATTGTATAGTTGAGTCACCAGTGCGGTTAACGTAAAGTCTCTCTTGATTTCTTGGTCCGACACAGCCAATTTGCCACCATTTCCCTTAGCCATGCTTAGGGAACCTACTTACACCAACAAATTTAAAGAAAAACAACACTAAAAATAAGATTAGTAAACTACGATTATTGAAAGTAGAATTCGACTTAAACCAAAAACTTTCACGTAACACCACTCCCTGGCAGCGGTGCCATTTTGATGTTTGTGTAATCAATGACACAACTTCCGATGCAAGTGTCTACGATCGTGCAATAGTATAATAACCCAACCAAGGGTTGGGGTCGAGTCCCAAGGGAGTGGGTGTGAAAATTAGTGGTCAAGTGCAAATGTGCTAACGCTAATCGTAGCTAAAGATTTTTACGAGTGAAATCATAGAAAATTAAAGGGATGACGCAAGCGTCAAATATCGAATGGGATTTTGTAAGCAGGAAACAATTAAAATAGTGAAAATAAGGAAATTTCAGCAATGAGAGGCGGATTCTTGGGATGTGATCGGAATACGGGTTAATCTAAATTATTAGGTACATGATTTCGATAGAAAATTTACAGAGTAATAGTGACTAGGCTAACCTATACATGGGAATAAATTCTCTCTCGAGGAACTTACCCCGTTTCAATGGGTTCCTCTCGGACACCCACTTGCCGCATGAAGACCAGCCTACGCCTTACCCCACTCACTCTCTCGAGCTGAGTGTGTGGAAATGGGACTAGG
>NW_006239255.1:427927-455866 GCF_000226075.1 Solanum tuberosum | reverse complement strand
AGTGTTAGGATATGGGACTAGGGTTCACTCTCTCGAGCTGAACCTCATGTCGACCCACTCCTTAGGCCATCAATCTAGGAGTCTTGGTTTTGCAACTTCTCTCTCGATCAAGCCGAAAACACACCAATAAACTTGTATTTGCAACTACAAATTTGTTAAGCTACATCTAATCTATCAGCAAGCAAGACCCAACAACAATCTTAACCCATATTCGCTAAATCACACCCCAAGAATTGTGATTTTTAGCCACACATCAAGATATTAGAAATTTATACCTTCAATGATGTTGAAATCAAATGGGTATGAAAATTTAAGTCTCAATTTAGGCGCAGAGTGAAGAATCCAAGAGACCCACTTCCAAATTGAAAGAGATGAAACCCTTTTCTTCTTAAAGTTTCAAAACCCTCTTAAACTCAAGAGTACAAAAATCTCCCAAATATCTGTTTCAACTTGATAATCTCAAAACTAGGTAAAACAATGTAAAAATCGCCCCTAAGAATAAAAACGGAACTAATATTTATAGTTTTCATAAAATGTGCTCCGCAGGATCTTTCAATGACATTAGTGAAAATTGCCGATGCATTCGGCGATCTGCCCTATGGTCTGCTTCGTTGCCTTTCATCAGTTGCCTTCAGTGTCTTTGTGTCCTGGATAATTGGGCGATGTAGCACTACTTCTTGGAGTCGTTCGGCGATACGCTGATTGCTCGTTTTCATCGCCGATTTTCTCCTTTTCTTCAGGGCTCAGTATATTGGAACAAAAGGCGAATATGCGATCTGTTGGCGATTCGCCGAATGTGTTCGGCGATTCGCAGACCTTCATTTCTTCGTTCTTTCAGCTTCTTTTTGCTTCTTTTTGCTAAGTAGTGTCCATTATTTGCCTCAAATTTCAAATACCTGAAACTCAAAGGTTTTCATCAGATATCGGGATAAAATAAGCATTTGAAGACACAATTTCTTTTAAAATAAACCCCTAAATGAGTCCAATTTGTGGACTCATCTGTGATGTGGGGTTTGTTGAAGAAAGTCAATGCTCTTGATGAAAAAATAAATCGAGCAAGAAATATATTTATGGTTGGTGTTATTGCTACTAGGATGGTGATGTTTGGAATATGGACAATGAATCCTAATTGTTATTGTTTTTGAGGTGTAGTAGTATTTATCTAATTTTAGTGTTCGGTCTAGCAGTATTTTGATGTTGTTGTTGCTGTAAATTTTGGATGTAAATGTGCATTTTGGATGACATGAAATTCTATGTTTTTGTTTCAGTAAAGTTGTTTTGGCTACATACAAGTCTCAAATTCCTTTTCACAACAAATAGCAACAAATTCATCACAATATAGCCCCAAATTTTCTTAAAACGTCGTCATATTCATCACAATGTAACACCCAAATTTACATGAACGTATACAACTATATTGAATGCTTCATAATGAGTTCAAAGTTAGCATTATGCTACATACCATTCAAGGCTACAACCTTCAAAAAAGTGTTTACTAGTACCAAAAACATTAATTGTTTGGTAATCCACATTACACAACAAAATCAGGGCCCAAAATCAGTCTATTCTAAGTTGGTGATACTTTTTTTTTTTGCCATTTGCTGTAATTGGGAGGTGGTGACAACATCTTTGTTTTTCCATCTCAAAGTCTAGGCTTAAATACAAGGTCTATACTTGTTGAACTTGCATCCTTATGACTTGAACTTGTTGGTAGAATCCTCTGACTTGAAGTCCCAGACTATTTTTTGAAGAAAAAAACAATAGTTGATATATAAACTTGCATCTACTTAAAAGACAAAGTTTGTAACACCTCAGATTCGAAAAGGGCACAATAGTAAGTTTCCAGGGGCCTTTTGTGCCATCCGATGGAGGCCAGCCACGACACATGGACTGAGCCATGGACCGTGGGTCTGGTCCTTGGATTGGACACCCAGCAAGTCCAGAGGACTCCGAACCACGGTTGGTCCAACGGACCGTCGTTGGGTCCACGGCCCCTGGTTAAGGGTCCATGGATCATGACCCCTCAATCCAATTTCTGAATCAAACGATGGACCGACAGGACGGGCCGTCGGTCAGACCACAGTCCGTCGAGGTCTGTGGGTTGTGGATCGACAGTTATTTTAGGGGTAATAAAGTCTTTTCCTAATTATTTTATCTCTGTACTACGTCATTTTACCTATGTCTAAGACCCATATATAAGTATTTTAACCCCTAAAAATTACCCATTCAAGTAATTCTTCCAAAATTACAAAAGAAGATCAAATCTCCTCTCCAAAATATTTTTCTCTCTAGAAACTTGAAGAAGAAGAAGGGTTCAATCTAGGGTTTCAAGGCAAGCCTCCATTTTCACCATTGAAGATAAGAATTTGGCTTTGAGGTATGATAGTTTTCATCCATGGATTCCTTCCATTCATGGCGTTCCCAATTTCTCCAATTTTCAAAGTAGAAATCCCCAATTGAGTATAGGGTTTTTCATCTTTGTTATGGGTTCTTTTAATTATTGATTTAATTGATTGATATATGATCTTTTATGCTTGAATTGAGTTAATCTCATATCTTTATGATAATTACCTATGAACCCATGCAATCCCCATGTTTTCCAAGTTATGATCATATGATGTGGGTTTTAAGTTTTGAAAGGAAAATGTATGAAATCAAGCATGTTTCCGTGAAATCTATGTAAATTTTTTAAGGATGCTTTGAGAGTAAAGTATCAATGATGTTGTTGGTGTTGTGTTGTTGAAAGGATTTTCTCATATACACATGAAAGCACGATTGTGAAAGGTTTTTTCACATAGTAGAGCTATCCTAATGAAACCTAGCTTGGATTGGTTAATGAATGATACCTTTCCATGGATGACTTATGACTTAGCTTGGATTGGCAAGATGACGTGCCCTTCCATGGATAATAAGAACAAGTAAGAAATGATTATTCCGTGGGATTTATGCTTAGCACCGAGAGGATATTGAGATGGAAGCTCTCCCGTTAGTAGAGGCCGAATTTCTAGTAGCAATCTCCTTATCCCTTACCTATGTGTCCCTATATGATGATTTTCTAGATAGACATTAGCTAGTGGATCCACTTAAGCTAAAAGTTTATGATCCTTACCTTGGAAAGTAGGACAATCCTTTTCGGTGTGGGAGACACCGGGGATCATGTTATAGCTCACATGGTCTCTATGTTGGTTAAGACTACTTCCCATATTATAATGAACTAAGGTTACTTCAAAAATTATCTCATATGTGTTAAAAGGTTTTAAAGATGTTAGCTTGTATTGACCATGTTTTATGAATTATGTTTTCTAACCTTCTTATATCATGTTTTAGCTTGGTCAATTGCATGTCATGTAATGTCCTATTTTAGCATGATTTAAATGTTTTATGCATATCTATCATACTTGGTACATTGTTTGTACTAACACATACTCTTGCCTACATTTCTCCAAATGTAGGGTACGACAGTCAAGGTCTTCAGTTTTGTGGCTAGTGGTTGATTTCGAGATTTGCAAGCTTGGTGTGTCCTCATGTTTCGATGATGGATCTTTATTGTTCTTAGTTTCCATCTTATTTTCAGTTTTGAACATGATGTATGAGCTAGGCCTAATTTCATTCTATTGTATTAGATGGCTATTGAGACAAGTGTTTTAGACTTCCATTTTTTTTTGGACTTGAAATATTGTCTTTACTTCTTATGTTCTATTTCTTATGTTATGAATGCTAATTGACTTGTACGGGGCCTCTCGGCGTCCTGTACGCCATGTTACATCTAGGGTGTACCCCTGGGTCATGACAAAGTTTGACACAAACTTACATTCAATATTTGGGTTCCATTAGCACTTGTGTAGATGCCAAATCCAACATTACTTGATCCACCATTAGTTGGCCTTTTTGGTCCTTCTCTTGCAAAATATTTTCTAGTTGCAACTCTTCTTCTTTTTGGTCCAGCAATTTCTCTTCTCCTTGAAGGTAGTGGACTGGTTATTCCTCTTGTAACAAGATTACTTGTATCCACTAATGGTGGTGATTGACTTGTTTTTTCAGTTTCCTTGCCCTCTTAGCTCTACTTGTATCACCACAAACTGTTGTTGAACAAGCATGATTGCTTGATGTTGTTGATGCAGGTTGGTTGAATCTAGTTGGTCCAGGTTGGTTGGAGCTTCTTGGTTCAGTATGGCTACTTCCTTAGGAACTTTGACCAGTAAATTGTGAACTTTGGCTAGCTCATTAAACTCGAAAATAAATTAAAAAGGCACAAGCAAATAATGAATTATTTTACCTTTGCAATAAATCTTGTTGTGGCCTTGTTGTTTACACTCGGAACAAGTCTGTTTCACCCTTTGTTTGGAAATCTTTCCATACTTCTTCCTTGGTTTCAGCTTCACTATTTCTTCAATTTCTTGGAGGTCTACCATGAATTTGTTTAGGTTGAGTAGGCTATATCTTTGGATTGTTAGTTTCAGGCCACATCTTCATATTTGAAGTTGGTTGAATGTAATGACTATAAGCCCTTAAGAAGGTATCCTTCCTATGCCAATGCTCAAGAAGAGGTTCAGGTTCCTATTATACGCGGCACAAAGCAAGAATAACATGTTGACATGAAATGCCTCTCAATTGGCAAGTTCTACAACTACAAACTCTATCAGTAAAATTGATTGTATGCCTATACTGCCCTTGTCCAATCTCAAACCCAACATCAGCATTCCAAATCACCTTGAGTGTCTTAGACTTGTACTTATTCTCCTCCAATATAGGTCTAGCCATAGGTGCAGTATAAGATATCCAGGTGTAAGCAAATTTAATCATATCCACAGTTCTAGTCATTAGTTTTCTCCTAATTTCCACCAATATGGTTATTATAGATTTCTGTCTACATGATAAGATCCATGAGTTAAAGGTTTCACACATGTTATTTTTAACTGCATCACATTTGGAATGCTCTTGAAAGAATACTCTTACCCATGACATTTGTGGATATAGCAATAAATCAGCACAAATTTTCTTACCAAGTCTGTTATTTTATGAAGCTCATCCTTGAACTTCACTTCAAAACTTTCCTTGGAACATCTCCATAATTGTTTTCTCCTTTCCTCTCCATTCCATGTTTTATTCCTATTGGACCAGATGTTTCTAGCACACCTTCTAACTTCAGCATTTGGTAGCAGTTCATCAACAACTGCATGAAAACCCTACCAAAATATACAATTCAATACAATTCAAGAAAATACAGTTATGTATATCTACAATTATCAAAGTAATAGAAAATTACCTTCGGCATATCTGCCATCACAATAAGACCCTTCCCAGTACCCATCTGCAGGTCTTCTTTTAAGTAATTTATAAAGAAACTCCTGTTATGTTTAGTCTCCTTGTCCACAACTGCCCAGGCTATAGGACACATTTGATTGTTTCCATTCTTTTCAACTGCTACTATGAAATTTTGGTTGGGATTGGACAAAGTTTCAAGATATACAATCCAAAGGATGACTCGTTCAATCCAAAAATTATTAACTTTGATGGTTATCGTTAGGCTGCGGAAGTCTAGGTTAAAAGCCTAGTTTCTCCTTTTCCATCGGAGGACCGAACTAGTGATGCAATAACAATACAGGCGAAAAAAGCTCAGATCAAGACAATCAAGTAACAAATAACTAGTAAGAGTTTCGCTATGCTTATTTTACTCTGTGTGATTTAATTATATTTGTTATTTCAACTACAGAAAATGCATATGTAAACGACATTTAGACCATATTGCTTTTGGATTTTGTTAGTCATTTTCCCTTATTAGAAAATCACCAGATAATGTGAAATACTCCTTCACCAATGTTTCATGTTTCGTTGAATGGATTTCACTTATCAATCTCTACCTTAAAAAGGTCTTTGAATATGTTCCCTACAAAGTTTTCATACTGGTCTGTCTATGTGTCATTTAGACACAACGTAACAAGTTCATTTCTTAACCAAAAAACTAACCATTTAGTACTCTGCTGTTAAATATCTAGCACGCACATATTGGATGCTTGCAAGTACAACCAAGAAAAGACACACTTAAACTCCTCAGTCTGTGACATGAGTGATATATCATCCCAGGAAACTATTTACATGCTCAATACAAATGCAACGCTGGACAATAACATGAATTTTGTAGGAATGGACTATGGATTTTAGGATTTACTTTGTCAACGTCAATTACAAATGTTTTCTAAGCTAAATTAATTTCTCTTTTACATGGACTGATTATAATTTTTCCACATAATTTGTAGCCTCTGGAAGTTAATATTGATTGCCCAGGAAGTATTAAATTTACTTTATAACATTAACATACACAACTCTTCAATTTGGATGATTGCATGTGGTTCCCCGGAGGCTGAGTACTCCAAAGGTGATCCATATCTACAGATAACATAATAGAGTATAGCTGATAGCTTAGCAGCATCCTTGGAAGATATTTTTACTATGACTTCGGGGACAGACCTGAGAACAAGGGTTTGATATACAAGTTTGTAAAACGTCATGTAGTGATATATTTATTTTTTCAATCAGTAAATATTAAACAACACTCATTTCAAATATTATATTGATTTGTATTGAATTTACTAGTTTTTGGATACGTCTGTTGCACCTGTGTTTCGTGAGAATTTTCATAGATTTGTTGGAATAATTAAAATTCTATGACAACATGTAGTGAGTAATAAAATGCAATAATTACTAATATATCTTTAAAATATGGGGAAAATTACCACATAAGGAGTGTATTTTAATCTTTAAAATCAAGTTCTTTAAGCAACCAACAATAAGTTTTGAATTTTGGTTAGTAGTTAGAAAACCTTCAATAAAGCCACAAATAATTAATCAATCAGAAATTCATAGAAAATTAAATTTAAAAAGTCTAATTAGATTGAAAATACAAAAAAAATACAATGTACTCATATTTCTCAAGACTTTAATCATACAGTAAAGATGCAAAAAGAAATACAGAAAGAGGACATAATTTTTTGAGTTCTTGTCGACTCTTTCTATTATAGTTGTCACACCCCGAGGCTACCTCCTTGACGTAAACACAGGACTTAGGATCACGAGTGACCCCAAGCTAACCCTGCTGGTATATCATGAGCATACTCAGATAAACTAAAATGAGAAATAATGTGTGGAAGCTTAAAACATGATATAAACTGAAATGGGGAATACCCAATACCATCTGAATATATAAATTGTGAGTTTAATGACAACTGAAAGATCAAACTCCAAGCTAAAAGTGAATCTAACTATGTCTAAATAAAAGCCTCTAATTGACTAGAGAAGTTGGGACATGCCCAAGCTAACTCTAGCAAAACTGAAACTGAAAGACTGAAAGTAAAAGAAAACATGTTTATCGTCCTAGAAGAATGAGGACTCACCACTGATGATGTTGAGTACAGATTGGGAATCGATCTACACGCGATCTAAATGTTGCGGGCCTGAACCTACATCACGAGAAGATGTACCGTAGAGTATGTGTCTGTACTTGAAAAGTTCTGAGCATGCAAGATAGGCTAAAGCTGAACAATATATGCATAACTGAATAGAGCATACTGATCAATGGTATAAGATGAACATGATGAATATACACAACATGCTGAGACTGAATACTGAAGTATAACTGAACACCTGGTCAAATACACTGAAGTCTGACTTATGGGAGCTACTATTAACCGACATAAAACCATATAAGCTAAATGTGGAGTCCGATGTATACACCCCATCCAGAGGACCCAATATACCTTGCCCGGGGTATAAAGGCATGACTGGCGTGATCACTAATTATGATGCCCACATAAGGGACTTACCTACGGGGGCATTTAGTTCTGGGACTATGAGGCTGACTGGCCCTAGTCCAACTCAGTATTAAGCCTACTCCCAATAGAATGTATAAAATACAACATAACTTAAATAAACTGGACAGCTCGAGATTCTGACATGCTAACTTAGAATGCAACATTAAGTACTGATAATGAAACATTTGACAACTGATGCATGTATATCGGTATAAACTGACCTAGCAAGTGTAATTCATGAACTAAATGAATCTACACAACTAGGGTTCTGAATTTCATGCAAGAATTGAGCAACATAGTTATGATAGTGTAATATTCTGATTAGGCTTAATCTGACAACTAAATCAGAGCAATAATCTGAAGTTCTAGAAACCCTAAGTCTAAACATAATGAATTCTAGGGACCTAATGGGTGAAAGGAACCCACTAGTGAAAGCCCACATACCTGGTGACAAAATACACGGAGAAATCCTTTGATTTCGGGCTGAAAGTTGACAGAACCCTGTTTATTGTTCTAAGGAAAACTGGCACCTCTTTCTTCTTCTTTTGTTCTAAGTTTGAATGATTTTGGTGAATGATCGATTAGGGTAAGTTCTGATTAAGTTTCTAGGCTCAAACTGGCCTAAACTACGTAGTTTAAGGGTTAAACGATGTAGTTTAGGTGTCCAACACATAGGGGAAAAGACCAAAACGACCCCACTTAAAATTTGAAGGGACCCAACCACGAACGCAATGATGGTCCATCACAAGGACCACAGACCAAGTAGCTCCCTCTACGGACTGACTCCTCCAAAAAACCTTAACTGAGGCGACTTCTTTGTTTCTCAACCTTCGAACCTGATGATCAAGAATTTCAACTGGCACTTCTTCATAAGTGAGACTATCTTTCACAGCCACACTTTCCAATGGTACAATCGATGTTGGATCACCCACGCATTTCTTCAACAAGGAAATGTGAAAAATCGGATAGATTGCTGCTAGTTCTGCTGGAAACTGTAACTCATAAGCCACTTTACCAACCCTTTTCAAGATCTTGTAAGGGACTACATATCTAGGATTGGGCTTTCCTTTCTTGCCAAATCTCATCACCCCCTTTATAGCTGACACTTTCTGGAAAACCCAATCATCAATCTCAAATTCTAAGTACCTTCTCCTTACATCTCCATAGGACTTCTGACGACGCTGTGCTGTCTTAAGTCTATCTCTGATGAGCTGAACTTTTTTCATAGCATTATGAACGAATCTGGCGCTATCAAGGCTGCTTCACCTACTTCAAACCAACCAACTGGAGATCTACACCTATGCCCATACAATGCCTCACAAGGGGCCATCTAAATATTAGAATGGTAGATATTATCCCAATGGCCCTTGAAGTTGATCACGCAAGATCTTAACATGTCCTCTAAGGTGTGAATGGTACGCTCTGCCTGACCATCCGACTGTGGATGAAATGTTGTGATGAGGTTAAGTTGAGTACCAAGGCCTTCTGAAATGACTTACAGAAATGAGAAGTAAACTGAGGACCTCTATCTGAGATGAAAGAAAATGGAACCCCATGCAACCTGACTATCTCATTAATGTAAAGCTTGGTGTAGTATTCCATCGAATCTGTAGTCTTAACAGCCAAAAAGTGCACGGACTTAGTAACTTTGTATATAATCACCTAAATAGAGTCATGTTGTCTGCGAGTACGAGGTAAACCTGTAATGAAGTCCATGTTTATCACTTCCCACTTCCATGTAGGAATGTTAATCTCTTGAGTCATACCTCCTGGTTTCTAATGTTCTACCCTCACCTGTTGACAATTAGGGCACTTGGCCACAAAATCTGCTATATCCCTTTTCATACCATTCCACCAAAAGACTTCCCACAGAAAACGATACATCTTAGTGGCACCTGGATGAATAGAATACCTAGAGTTATGGGCTTCTGTAAGGATCTGCTATCTCAACTCACCCACCTTAGGAACACATAAATGACCTTGGTAGCGAAGCACACTATCTTCCCCTTAGGAGAAAACCTCAACTCTCTGCTGATAAACTGCACCCTTCAATTGAAGCAATATAGTATCACTGTCTTTTTTCTCCTTAACCTCTGCCACCAATGAATATTCTGACCCATTCTGGACTGTTACACCGCCATCTGTTATGCTCATAAGGCAAACTCATAAGCGAGCAAGCGGGTGAACGTCTTTCGCTAGCTCTTTCCTTTCTTCTTCAACATGTGCTACACTACCCATGTATAGTCTGCTAAGAGCATCAACTACTACTTGGCCTTACCAGAATGGTAAAACACATTCATATCATAGTCCTTGAGGAATTCAAGTCATCTCCTCTAGTGAAGATTCAATTCTTTCTAGGTGAACACATACTAAAGGCTCTTATGGTCTGTGAACACATCTACGTGAACACCATACAAGTAATGTCTCCAAATTTTTAGGGCAAATACTACGGCGGCAAGCTCGAGGTCATGAGTCGGATAGTTCTTCTCATGCACCTTAAGTTGTCTAAAAGCATAAGCTATAACCTTACCTCACTTCATCAACACACAACCTAGGCCGACTCTGGATGCATCACAATAGATCACATAACCGTCTGAACCCTCTAGTAGAGTCAAAAAAGGAGTTGCAGTCAACCTAGTCTTTAGTTGTGAGAAGCTCTTCTCACACTCATCTTACCACTGAAACTTAAACCTTTTTCTGAGTCAACTAAGTCAATGGAGAAGCTATGGACGAAAATCCTTCCACGAACCTTCTGTAATAATCGGCTAAACCCAACAAACTTCTGATATCTATAGGAGAGATAGGTCTGGGCCATTGCTTCATTGCCTTTATTTTCTGAGAATCCACTCGGATCCTTTCGCTAGACGCAATATTCCCAAGGAAAGCAACTGATTGCAACAAAAATTTACTTTTGCTAAACTTAGCGAATAACTGGCGATCTTTGAGAATTTGCAGGACCACCCTCAAATGAGTCGCATGTTCTTCCTCATTCCTAGAGTAAATGAGGATATCATCAATAAAGACGATAATGAACAAGTCCAAATACTGCTTGAACACCTTGTTCATCAAGTCCATGAAAGTTGCAGTAGCATTAGTTAGTCCAAATGACATAACTACAAATTCATAAAGACCATACCAAGTTCTTAAGGCTGTTTTCAGGATGCCACTATCTCTGACTCTGAGCTGATAATAGCTGGATCTGAGGTCTATTTTTGAAAAATGACTAGCACCCTAAAGTTGGTCTAACAAGTCATCAATCCTAGGGATAGGGTACTTATTCTTGATTGTGACTTTATTCAACTGCCAATAGTCAATGCACATCCTAAGAGACCCATCTTTATTTTTCACGAACAATAAAAGGTCTGATGAAGCCCTTATCTAAAAGGTCTTTCAACTGCCCTTTCAATTCCTTAAGTTCAGCTGGAGCCATTCTGTAAAGAGGAATAGAAATAGGTTGGGTATCTGGAAGGGGATCAATTCCAAAGTCAATTTCCCTTTTGGGAGGAACTCCGGGAAGATCTTCTGGAAACACTTTTGGGAACTCATTAACTACTGGAACTGACTCAAGAGTTGGGGTTTTGGAGTGTGAATCCTTAACCTAAACTAGATGATAGAGATACCCTTTAGAGATCATCTTTCTAGCCTTAATGTAGGAAATGAATCGACCCATAGGAACTGAGCTACTACCCTTCCATTCTAAGACTAGTTCGATTGGAAACTGAAAACGAACAATCCTAGTTCAACAATCGACTAAGGCATAATAGAAATGTAACCAATCCATGCCTAGAATGATATCAAAGTCTACTATTTCTAACTATACAAGATCTGCTGAGGTGATTTTCTGAGAGACTATGATAGGCAATTTTTGTATACCCGTTTAGTTATAACTGGGTCACTGACTAGAGTAGAGACTGAGAAGGGTTTTGAAAGAATTTCTAGAATGACATTAAAGTTTACTTCTATATACGAAGTTACAAAGGAAAGAGTAGCCCCTGGATTTAACAAAGCATAAACATCTAAATGAAAGACTCGTAACGTACCATTGACCACATTAGAAGAATTTTCATGATCCTGGCGAGCCTGGAGAGCATATAACCTGTTCTAGCGCTGACCGCCACATGTACCAGTTGAAGTACCCTACTGAGTTGGGTGACCTGTTGGTGCTGCTGAGGCTGTAGACTGAGCCCTGTTAGTGTTACCTCCATGTCCCTGTTTAGAATAATGGAATTCTCTCAACATGTGACCAGACTGACCAAACCCAAAACACCATTCCTTTCCTACAAGACATTCGCCCGGATGGTTCTTACCACACTTTGGACAAGTTGGGTAGGTCTTGTTACCTTAAACACTCTCATGAGACTTAGAGCCTGATGCCCTACCTTTTTGATCATGTCGAAACCTGGGGGATGGAGCACTAGCTGATGAAGGTGCAGGAGCTAAAGACTTTGGTTGAAACTGCAAGCAATTTCTACCACCCGATTTCTGCTGAGAGTAATCATAGTTGCCTGTCCTAGCCTTCTTATTGTCCTTTGCCTATTCCCTAAGCTTATCTCCCTTAACCTGCTAAGCATGAGTCATGAGCCTAATGATGTTCATATATTCTAACAACATAGCATTTCTGCACTCTGTCTTTACCAAATCGGATACCCCAAATAGAAACTTGTTCATCTGTGCCCTTGAATCGACAACCATGTGGGGAGCTACCCCCTTGACGTAAAAATAGGACTTAGGATCACGAGTGACCCCAAGCTAACCCTGCTGGCATATCATGAGCATACTAAAATAAACTGAAATGAGAAATAATGTGCGGAAGCTTGAAACATGATATAATCTGAAATGGAGAATAACCAATACCATCTGAATATATAAACTGTATGTTTAATGACAACTGAAAGATCAAACTCCAACCTAAAACTGAATCTAACTATGTCTAAATAAAAGCCTCTAACTGACTAGAGATGCTGGGACATGTGATTTGAAATAATATTATCATAGACACTTAATCCAGTTCTAAGTGTCAACGATCGTTGGTCAGTATATAACCTAACTAAATGAGTTGGGGTCGAATCCCACAAGAAGCGATACGTGTTTAAGATTCAATATGAAAGTACGAATATGTTCAAGTCAATCATAGGAATAGACATTATCGAATAAAAATATAATGTAAATCAGGGGGTGACACGAGTGTCAAATAAAGGGGGTTTGGTTTTAACTATCAGCTACAACAACAACAAATAATACGAAATAACAATAATGAGACAGGTTCTTGGGATGTGATTCGATTATAGGCTAATGTAGACAAATGGGTAATTGCAACTGTTAGTAAATAGTTATAAATTAGTGAATAAGCTAGATTTAGAGGGGATAATCTTTCTCTCAAATAATTTACCCCGAATCAAGCTGGTTTCTCTCGAAAACCAACAAGCATGCAAATAAGAATAGACTACGCTTTAGTCCATTCACTCTCTCGAGATGAATGTATGGAAAAGGGTTTAGGATTCACTCTCTCAATCTGAACCCATGAAAACCCAATACCCACAGACTATCAATTCAGTAATCTTGGTTTTAAAACCTCTTTCTCGAGCAAGCCAAAAACGCGAAGGTAGAACTACATTTGCAACTACAATTCTTTAAATTGAACAACAATTACTGATTTGAAATCACTTCTAAACAGCACTTTTAAAACTAACAATTAACAATACCTACAAGCTAAATCAGACCATAATCACACCCCAAGAATTGGGGTTTTAGCTAGACATCATAAAAAGATAAAAATTGTTACCAAATTGTGTTTCCATCAACTGGGTACTATTAATTTCGTCTTTACAAAGGTCCAAAATTGAAAAATCTCAAATACCCACTTCCAATTTCTCAAAAATGGAAAACTTCAATTATTCAAAGCTAAGGAAACCTTGTCTCAAAACTCAGAGTTGAAACTGATTCCAAAAATATGATAAAAATTATGATTCAAAAGCCTCTTTAGATTAATGTTTGAAAACGTATTTATAGTCGCCAAAAAAATGCTCCGAAGGGCCTTCGGGGCAATAAGTCAGGCTCGCCGATCAAATCGGCGATCCGCCCTTTGGTCAGTTTCATTGCCTTTCTTTTTTTGCCTTCAACATCCTCAAGTTCTGTAACTTTGGGCGATCCAACACTCCATCGCGGAACCACTTGGCGACAGGCCGACTGCTCATTTTTCTCGCCAATTTGATTTTCTCCTTCAGGGCTTGGCACACTAGAACTTTAGGCGAAATGGTGGTCATTCGGCGACTCGCCAAAGGTACTTGGCAATCACCAAGCCTTTATTTCTTACTTCTTTTAGCTCGCTTCGTTCCTTTTTGCAAATTAGTGTCCATGCTTTGTTCCTCTATCCGAATACCTGAAAATCAAGGATTTTACATCAGTTATTGGCACAAAATAAGCATTTGAGGACACTAATCTATGCAAATAAAACCCTAAATAAGTTCAAATCGTGGACTCATCAACACCCCCAACTTAAACTTTTGCTTGTCCACAAGTAAAACTCAAGTTCAGCAGTTCCAAACGGATGCCTCAAACAGTGCTACACAAGACTCAATCATGAATGCACACAAAAAGACTCAACTTACTCATGCAAGGATCAATTGTGTACTCAAAGATTCAAGTTGTGACTCACCATTATCAAAGATTCTCAAGTTCACAATACTTGATTCAAATGTAAGTTCAAGCTCACTAAAGGTACTCAAATGCCCTCACACAAAGAATGATTCCATATTCACACACAATGGTTCGACACTTTATAGTACCGAAATCACAAACAACTCTCACACTCACACAGATGAATACATGCATGACTTCACCCATAGGTTTGCCCTTATTTTCCAACCAACACTTGCTTCAGCTCACTCAAGATCAAAAAGGTCTTTTCAAGGCTTGTAACAAGGCTGAGTGTAAATGTATGGTCATTTAGGCTCAGTGGCTCCTATCCTCATGAAATGTGGTATGAAAAACACTTTCTTTCCTTTTCTTCATCATTCTTATTCATGTTCATAAGTCACCCCTTTATTCACTTTCCATGGAATACTGGACACCCCATTTCTTTTGCATTTTCACAACTTTATTTCAAAACTTTTTCATTCTTCTTATTTTTCATTCTTCTTTTCTTTTTCTCTTTTTCTTTTTTTGTATGGAGGGGTTCCATCTTTCTCAAAACCATGGGCCAAAAAGGGACTTCTTTGCACTTCTTGATTTACCTTCTCTTTTCAACACACCCCCAACTTAGGCTTTTGACTATTCAAACAAACCATAAATCATGAGGATTATGGGTAATGGATAAAGAAAGGTCACAATTGCATCAAGTTTCTTCCAAGAAAAGGGTAGGGCTCAAAGGGTGCTCAAACAAAGCTCACACACTCACAAGGTAGGCCACAAAAGAGGTATAATGTCAAATTGTTTCACTCTTTAAAATTGTTGCCTAAGATCATTTCAAGAGCTTGCATCACTTTGTCAATCGGACCAATGGGGCAAATCCTAGGTGTCATCACGCATGGTTCATGGTAAGCTCATCACACAAGGCATTAACATTAATGTCAAACAAAACTCCACACTTTTGCTAGTGTGTAATGTTCATCACAAGAGACTCAATTTGATAATCGGCTAGTCACAATGAGATGCAAAAAGTTCACATATTGCCTATGAAACTTCATTTGGCCTCATCGTAGCCGCACATTCATTTTTGTTCGATTATGAGCACTATTCAAGTCATCGGTACTGAACAAGACCGATACTCAAGTTTGCAAAAGAACAGGCACATTCAAACATAATCAAGAGGTGGCACAATTTTCAAAAAGGGTCAAAAACCATTTACAATTAAAACAAGGAGCCACAAACTCAAATATCCACAAAAATAGTGTCAAAACACAATATGAAGCACAAAACCCAATATATACAGAAAATATCATCAAAATAAGAGGTAGGTATGGAAATACCTCACCCCACCACAAACAAAAGCAATTTGTCCTCAAATGCAATAAACATCCAAAAACTTATAAAAATATGACAGAGAGGGAGGTAAATAGGGATCATGTCTACACAGTCTCTCCACTTGTCGGGGCATCAGTGCCCGGTGCAACACTCTGATCTTCGGCATCAGTTCCCTGAGGCATATCAGAAGTAGTAGGTCCACTAGGAGCTACCAAAGGTGTGTCTGCCAAAGATGTCTGCACAGCTGCATTTACCATGGTATCCTCAGTCTCCGTAAGGCCCTCATAAGAAGCCTCCTCAACAACCTCAAGTATCTTTTCATCCATCTCAGCCTCAGACTCGGGATCAGCTACCTCCCGAACTCGAATGTCATCTCCGGTGGTAGATGGAGGCATATCTGGCTATACTAGCACATCTGGGATCTCCACATACAAAAAATTATAAGACATCTCTGTGGACTTCAGTTGGTCCACATCTCTCCTCAACGCAACAATAGAGGCCTTTAGAGCCATCACCTCCTTAGTAACCCCTTGGCCACACTCGCACACCGCTATCCTAGCAGCAAAGGCATCAATGGTAGCACTTAAATGTGTCATAGCATCAACGAGGGTTGTCTGAATCATTCCCAGAATGGAGGCCTCAAGTCAGGTGACACGACGATCAGTAGAATAGGCTAGCTGCTCCATCCGTAGGATTGCATCCTGAGTGAGCAGGGGTCGGGAAGCAACAGTTGCAGTACCAGATCTGGGAGGCACAGGAGCAGTAGAGGAACTAGGAGTAACAGAAGGGGTAGCATTAGATGTACCTGAAGGCCCAGGGGCCGGAGTAAGCAAAGGTGCCTCTGCAGGTAGTGCATCTGTATTCACAACCGGGGAAGTGTCCACCGGAGCTGCCTTCTTCTTCTCCACATTATCTTTCAAGTACTCCACCTCAATCCTCCGGATGTCAGTAGAATATGTGGGAATCACTTCCACATCCTTCTTCTCATCTCTGGGCACCCAAGCTCGTCTGCACAGCTCGGTGATCAACACTGAAAAGGGAAAGGAAGTCTGGCGCTGTTTGTCCCTCATAAGCATCTCATGTGCAATAATCATCCCCAGATTTAGCCTCGCCTCATTAATGATGCAACCCAGACAGGCTGCCTTGGTGTGTCAGAAAATTGACTCGTTCTGGGATGGCATAATGGTCCTGTTGATGAAGCTAAACCAACACCTCACTGCTACATTGAGGTCCTTTTTCAATAGCTTCCCCAACCTTAAGTCACTTGGGAGTATCGTCTGATATCAAAGGGGCCAACTATTTTTTCATGTTTTCCAGCATTTTTGTCCTGATCATGTGCTGGCATTCATCGACAATATCATTTTAGCACTCTAGTACTGCATTGATAACATCACTATCACACTTTACTTTTCTGCCCTTGACAACCACATAGTCTACCGGCTTGAATTTGGCGGCCAGTTTCTTCCCTTGTGGTACCAGGGGACTGTAGGCACTGTAGAATTCTCTAAACCAATTTGGAATGTATGGTCCACGGGGCATAGTGTATAGCTGGAATTTGTGTGACCTCAGGCAGCTCATAATTTTAGGATACCTGTCTATGACACCATCAGTAGACAACCTATTCTCCTCTATGATGGTCCTCAGCCCTTCAGTTTTCAGTATGTTCATAGACCGTTGGGGAGGACCCTGTACTGGTGGTGCTAAGACCACAACCTGTGCTGAAGCGGAATGAGGAGTAGTGGCCTGGGAGGTCCTAATCCTTGACTGATCGTTCTTCTTCTTTGAACGCAACTTCGCTCTCTAGGCTGCTAGTAGCTCATCTTCATGCTCAAAAGTTGCAGCCTGATGGTCACCCTCACTCTCAGAAGTGGTGAGGTGAATGGCATAGATACTGTCACTACCGGAGCTGACCTCCAGTGACGCAGGTGCAGGTGCCTTGCCCTTTTCTTTTCCCTTCCCACCTGTTGTGGGAAGTTTGGTAGCCTTAGCAGTGGATGCAACTGCATTCTCATTGAACTTTATTCCCTTGGCCCTCTTGCGGGGCAGCATGTCTCTACCAGGTACTTTAGGCCTAGCCATATCTGCAAACACATTGTAGAGAGTGAGAAACAGTTCAAGAAAAGTTACAGAAAATAGTTACAGACAGACTCGCCAAACCGATCGGCGAGTTGTCGAATCACTTTGGTAAGCCAGATCGGGCTCGCCAAAAGGATTGGCTCAAAAGCTTCTAGAAAAATGGCATGTCGGCGATGGGACAGGGCCTTTCGGTGAATCGCCGACAACATTCAGCGAGCAAGGACTAGCCCGCCAAAAGTTACAGTGCATTTTAAGGGTTAGGGGGAGCAGAAAGGGCGATCAAGGAAGCCTTTCGGCGAATCGCCGAGTGCACTCGGCGAACTCAGGCTTCTCGCCAAAAGTTACAGACCCCAAACTCAATTAAGCATGAAAATAAAGGCGATAAAAGAGGAATTCGGAGAACCGTCGAGTGGTTTGGTGAGCTCGACCCAGCTCACCAAACTGCCTTACTTTCAACCCAAC
This sequence comes from Solanum tuberosum, assembly GCF_000226075.1. Lineage (NCBI taxonomy): Eukaryota > Viridiplantae > Streptophyta > Magnoliopsida > Solanales > Solanaceae > Solanum > Solanum tuberosum. The sequence goes on along the minus strand of NW_006239255.1, from coordinate 437,558 downwards.
TTCCAAAATTCAACCCCGCAGGCCCCGAAAACAAAATCAAAACATGCACTCCTTCAATTACACAAAGACCCATTACACCCATGCCCCCGGGGTACTCAAACTTCTCTTGGTTTGACCAAATTTGGCCATTTGATGACTTTTTCCCTTAAGAATGACGTCAATCGCTCCATCATTGGGAAAAATACATCATTTGGCACAAATGCGGGTTACTGAGACTTCACCCGACTAGACTCAACAACATTTAAGTACAACCCAACAATTTTAATCAATTTTAAGGCACACAATATTTGGGAAATCAACGATTTAGGCATTATAGGCGCGATATTCAAATTAAAACACGCATTCAAGCATACAATCACAATCAGAGAGGCCCAACACATAACACTAAGATAAGAACAATTGCAAATGAGTAAAATCATAAAAATATGAATTTGGGGTTCGAAAAACCAACCTTTAATGCCGAATATGAAAGTTGTAAAGCTAGGCGGCAACGATTCCAACTCCGAACACACAATCGACAACTAAAACGCGATAAAAACACAAAAATACGAAAAAACTATTTCGGGTGTGTGTTTGGAAAGTTGAAAAGTGAGGGAATGTGAAAGATTTTGAACTTTTGGCCTTTAAAACTCGTCCAGTTCTTTCACATTCGGCGACATTTGTTTTGCTCGCCGACCCACTCAACAACACGTCGAGTGGGTACTTACCTCGCCGAGTTTTATAGGACCTCCAGTTAATGTGGGGATCCAAACAGCGGACAAAATTGAGATCACCGACCTAGTTCGTGATTCGTCAATTTGCTCCTAGGCTCGCCGAGTTTTACAGACTCCAATTTCAAAATTTCTTTAGTCTAACGGCGGTTCAAGTCGGGCTCACCGACCTCTTCGGCGAGTCGCCGACTTGACATTTAGCTCGCCAATCTGCATTTTCCAAACACATTCCACACTTAAACCTACACAACCAACACACAATTATTTCAAAAATAAAAAGAAAGAAAATAAAACTTGAGTTGCCTCCCAAGCAGCGCCTTAGTTAACGTTGCGACATGACGTAAGTCCACGCTCAAACCTCATTCTTGGGGTTGACCATAGTGTCACTAGGCAACCCCCTTGTTGTCTCGGGTTTAAATAAGACGAGATATGACCCATTTGGGTCTTCAACTGTTTTATCGAGACGAAATGGGAGGTAATCACCTGGCTAAGGGTCGACACATCTTCTTTTATCTCTTTCAAAATCTTGTTCAACCCCTCAACCTTGTTGAGAATACGAGATAGCATATCCTCAGACCTACCATCCTTGGAATCCTTTGGCTTTTGGTGCTCATGGGAGGAACATATATATCTTTCTCCCCGTCTCTCTCTTTCCAAGTGGGGTTACGATCCCTCCACTCTCTATCACGATCCTTCCAACCATCATCCATGTTCCAACCTTGGTTACCACCCTGCCTCGGGTATTTGAACGATAACCACCACTTTGGTTGGCTAGGAAATTCACCTCTTCGTTGTACAAAGCCTCAAAATTAGGCTCATCAGGGTTTACACACCCGACACCCACAACGATGACACTTCGAGCACCAGCTCCCATGACATTTTTGGACAAAATGTCAAGTTGTGTCATGATCTTTGCCATGTTCTGATACCTCTCTTGGTATTTCTCAAGTTGCTCCTTGGTCAATTTAAACGTGAGAGGCGAGACCTGATCTTCGCGGCTGTACGAAGCCCGATTAATTATTGTCATACCATCCAGAAGCTGGGCTGCAATGATGTAAGGTTGTTGCATCAAACCTATCAGAGAAAGTTGGTCAACTACACCCTTGTTCACTGAATCAAGGCTTCGGTAAAAATATTGCAGCAAACGTTGTCAGGCAAACCATGAGTTGGGCATTGTAGCACCAACTTCTTGAATCGCAACCAAGTCTCATGAATTGGCTCACCCTCCAAACGCTTAAAGCTCTGAATGTTGTCGTGAAGAGTCATAATCTTCGAAGGAGGGAAAAATCGCACTTGAAATGTGGTGACAAGCTCTTCCCACAAAGTGATTGATTCTCGTGGCAATTCAGCCAGCCACTTACATGCTTCTCCCATTAAAGAAAATGGGAACAACCTCAACCGGACCGACTCTTGGGATATGTTCTTCAAAGAGAACGGCCCGCAAACTTCAACAAAGTTTCTAATATGCTCATGGGGATCCTCATGAGCCATCCCACCAAACAACCCTTTAAATTGCAAGAGATGCAACATAGTACTTGTAATATGGAACACAACATTCCCTTCAGCCGAAGGCAAGTGAATGTCACCAATTCCACCCATAAGATGAGGGTTATTAGCATTAGGCTCATTGACATCGTTGAGGTTGCCGATGTCATCTTGGTAGCTCACTTGGCTACCATTGCTTCCGTTCACACTTAAACAAGCAAACCAAAACTAAAAATAAGTAGATTCAACTATAACTAACAAGAACAAACTTCAACTTAACTAAAGAATCATAACCAACACCACTCCCCGGCAGCGGCGCCATTTTGATTTGAAATAATGTTATCAAGGACACTTAATCCAGTTCTAAGCGTCAACGATCGTTAGTCAGTATATAACCCAACTAAATGAGTTGGGGTCAAATCTCACAGGGAGCGGTACGTGTTTAAGATTCAATAGGAAAGTACGAATATGTTCAAGTCAATCATAGGAATAGACATTATCGAATAAAAACATAATGTAAATTAGGGGGTGACAAGAGTGTCAAATAAGGGGGTTTTGGTTTTAACTATCAGCTACAACAACAACAAATAATATGAAATAACAATAATGAGACGGGTTCTTGGGATGTGATTCGATTATAGGCTAATGTAGACAAATGGGTAATTGCAACTGTTAGTAAATAGCTGTAAATTAGTGAATAAGCTAGACTTTATAGGGGATAAACTTTCTCTTGAACAATTTACCCTGAATCAAGCTGGTTTCTCTCGAACACCAACAAACATGCAAATAAGAATGGCCTACCCTTTAGTCTATTCACTCTCTCGAGCTGAATGTGTGGAAAAGGGTTTAGGATTCATTCTCTCGAGCTGAACCCATGACAACCCAATACCCACAAACCATCAATTCAGTAATCTTGGTTTTAAAACCTCTATCTCGAGCAAGTAAAAAACACGAAGGTAAAATTGCATTTGCAACTACAATTCTTGAAATTGAACCATAATTACTGATTGAAATCACTTCTAAACAGCATTTAAACTAACAATTCACAATGTCCACAATCTAAATCAGCCCATAATCACACCCCAAGAATTGGGGTTTTAGCTAGACATCATAAAAAGATAAAAATTGTTACCAAAGTGTGTTTCCATCAACTGGATACGATTAATTTCATCTTTACAAAGGTCTAAATTGAAGAATCTCAAAGACCCATTTCCAATTTCTCAAAAATGGAAACCTTCAATTCTTCAAAGCTAAGGAAAACTTGTCTCAAAACTCAGAGTTCAAACTGATTACAAAAATATGATAAAAATTATGATTCAAAAGCCTCTTTAGATTAATGTTTGAAAACGTATTTATAGTCGCCAAAAATATGCTGCGAAGGGCCTTCGGCGCAGTAAATCGGGCTCACCGATCAACTCAGCAATCCGTCCTTTGGTCAGTTCCATCGCCTTTCTGCTTTTTCCTTCAGCATCCTCAAGTTCTATAATTTTGGGAGATCCAACACTGCATCGCGGAACCACTCGGCGACACGGCGATTGCTCATTTCTCTCGCCAAATTAATTTTCTCCTTCAGGGCTTGGCACACTGAAACTTAAGCGAGATGGTGGTCATTCAACGACTCGCCAAAGGTACTTGGCAATCACCAGGCCTTCATTTCTTCCTTATTTCAGCTCGCTTCATTTTTTTGCAAATTAGTGTCCATGCTTTGTTCCTCAATTCGAATATTTGGAAATCAAGGATTTTACATCAGTTATTGGCACAAAATAAGCATTTGAGGACACTAAATTTATCCAAATAAAACCCTAAATGAGTCCAAATCGTGGACTCATCAACAAGCCCCCAGCTAACTCTAGCAAAACTGAAACTGAAAGACTAAAAGTAAAAGAAAACATGTTTATCGTCCTCAAAGAATGAGGACTCACTAGTGATAATGTTGATTACAGATCGGGAACTGATCTACAACTAATCTGAATGTTGCAGGCCTAAACCTACATCATGAAAAGATGTAGCGCAGAGTATGTGTTAGTACTTGAAAGGTACGGAGCATGCAGGATAGGATAAAGCTAAACAATATATACATAACTGAATAAACCATACTGATCAATGTTATAAGATGAACATGATGAATATACTAAACATACTGAATATGAACTAAATGGAATTAAATGACCAAGTAAACAACATGCTGAGACTGAATACTGAAGTATAACTGAAGGCCTGGTCAAAAGCACTAAAGTCTTACTGTGGGAGCTACTATTAACCGACATAAAACTACATGAGCTAGATGTGGAGTCCGATGTATACGCCACATCGAGAGGACCCAATATACCTTGTCTGGGGTATAAAGGCATGACTGACATGATCACTAATTATGATGCCCACAGAGGGGACTTACCTACGAGGGCACGTAGTTCTGGGACTATGAGCGTGACTAACCCTAGTCCAACTCGATATTAAGCCTACTCCCAATAAAATGTATAAAATACAGCATAACTGAAATAAACTGATTAGTTTGAGATTCTGACATGCTAACTGAGAATGCAACATTAAGTACTGATAATGAAACATTTAACAACTAATGCATGTATATCAGTATAAAATGACCTAGTAAGTGTAATTCATGAACTAAACTAATCTACACACCTAGGGTTCTGAATTTCATGAAAGAATTGAGCAACATACTTACAAAAATGTAATATTCTGATTAGGATTAATCTAACAGCAAAATCACAGCAATAATCTGAAGTTCTAGAAACCCCAAGTCTAAACATAATGAAGGGAATCAAGAATCTGACTGAATTCTAGGGACCTAATGGGTGAAAGGAACCCACTAGTGAAATCTCACATACATGGTGACGAAATCCACGGAAAAATCCTTCAATTTCGGGCTAAAACTTGAAAGAACCCTGCTGATTGTTCTAAGGAAAACTGGTGCCTCTTTCTTCTTCTTTTGTTCTAAGTTTGAATAATTTTGGTAAATGATCGATTAGGGTAAGTTCTTATTAAGTTACTAGGCTCAAACTGACCAAAATTATGTAGGGATTAGGGGTTAAACGATGTAGTTTAGGTGTCCAACGCATAGGGGAAAAGACCAAATGACCCCACTTAAAATCTGGCAACACCCGACCACGAACGCAATGACGGCCCGTCATAAGGATCATGGACCGTCGTATGGGTCGTGGTTTGCTGTCAAGTGGCTGGGGGTCCTGTCCATGAACCCTACCACGGATCGTGTGAACGACCACGAACCGTGAAGGTCACCGTGGTCCCTCACTTGGGCTGGTGGTCTGTTGGCTCAGGTCCACATACCCTCCCACGGCCTGTCACCAAGACCACGATCCATGGAGGGATCCGTGGTTTGATGTTAGAGCTTGGGAGGTTCTGCCTCACTCCCACGAGCATCAGTACGGTCCGTGTGGGGATCCACGGCCCGTGAAGGGTCCCGTGGTCCACCAATGTTGGGCTGAGTGTGAACCACGAACAAGTCGACGGACTGTGGTTTCGTTCAGGGTCCGTGAACCCTGTCGTGGTTCACCCACTTTCCTGTTGTTCTAGCATGATCAATTCTGAGGTGTTACAATAGTCAATCAAAATTCAAGATCCTTCTTTGTCGAGTCAAACTAAAGAATGAATCAATAGAACAAAAATGATATAAATGTTTCACTACTTTAACTATTGAATGAAAAGGATATCTAAGGATCTCATGAAACAAAGAAGATGATTTATATAAATTAAATTGGAGGAATGCCAAAAGTTATCTTAAAATCTTAAATTAAATATTTAAAGGTTGTGAATATGAAAAGTATGAGAGTTATAGATATATATTAATAGTAACAATTGAATAGGTAATTAGATTTGAGATATGAAGGTGGATAGTTAAAGCAAATAAAAGAGAAAAATAATAAATAAATAAAAAGGTATAAGTTTCATAAAACCAAAACTAAAAAAATAACAAATATATAATTTAAGACATACAAAAAAATTGAAAAAATATTCAAAGGTGTTAATTAAGCTTAAGAAACATTTCAGGAAGAAAATAAAAATATGCATGCAATAACCTGCATCATGAATGTATATGTAACTACCATTGACTATGTAATAATTGAGAAATATGCAGCCAAGAAATGTGGGGTTTTGGTTATTGAAATTTTGTGGGTTGTAGTTATTAGAAAATGTTCTATTAATGAAGCAAAGAAATCAGGGACTTAGGTTATTAGAAGTTTGGGGGGTTTAGTTATTTCTAAGTGTTAATGCAACAAAAAAAAAAGGGGTTTGGTTATTGGAATTTAGGGCTTGTGTATATTCCAACGTGTAAAGTTAATCAAAATTTCTAATTCATTTAATGCATTAAGATGAATGTATGCTACTTCATGAAAACATTAATGTCTTGCTAATTCACCATCCTTTACTATGATATGAAAGTTATGAAAATGAAAAGGTGTGAATAATGGAGTTAATCTTTTAAATAAACTAATTAGAAATAAGAAATACTTTAAAGCAGATTATTAAAATGCATATATATAGAGAGAGATTATGTTAAGTAAATTGAAGGAGAAAAATAAAAATAAATACAATTTTTTTTGAAAAAAATGTAACTAATTTATTTTTTAAAAAGATAAAAATGTCTAACAATTTTCTATGAATATTTTCTTCTTTTAATTTTTGACTTGACACCTTTCCACTTTTAGAATTTAGTATATTATGATGATGATGATGATGATGATGATGATGATGATGATGATGATGATGATGATGATGATGATGATGATGATGATGATGATGATGATGATGATGATGATGATGATGATGATGATGATGATGATGATGATGATGATGATGCTTAAGTCATCGACGGCCCCTTAAAGTTGTCCGCATAATTCACTTAGACACCTCAACTAGGACTTGTACCTATTGAACACCTCAACTAATTCGGATTTAACCTTTAGAACACTTTTTTGACAATCAGCTAAAAGTATGAAATGTGTGTAATACACTCGCGATGACGTGGAAATTGACAAATCAATGACGTACGTGTGGCATTTTGACGGAAAAAAAAAGAACAAAGAAAAAATTGAAATTGCCATCCACCCAGCTACAGATCAAGCAACTTGTTGCAATGTCCAATGATGCATTGAGAATTTCTATGAAGTAGAGACAAATTTACTATCAACCTTAGTCGTCGTCACCATTGCCCCGTTCTCCACCATAACCGTCGTCACCTTCAAATCCTCTTAATCCACTAATTTTTTTTCAAATCTATTTTTTTAAAGTTGAAAATAGAAAATTACATATACATAAAAATTAATCAATACATGAACCTACAAAATATGAACCATTTATAATTTTAGATATCAATAAAATCATTGGCTACATAATCATCTAAACAATACACGGAGAAAGGAGGAAGGAGAGGTGATTCGTTTTTTATTTTAAATCTGATTTGTTAGATATTCGATCTTGTTTCTCATATATGAAGATTTTTGAATAAGAAAAAAAATGGAAGAAGAAACAGAGTAGTCATTGTATGAGTCTCTATTTTTCGGTAAATAAGATCACAATATCAAGCAAATTTAAAGAAAATGAAGAAGGAAATCGTAATGGTGTTTCCCCAGTTGAATACGATAGAGGTGAGGGGGAGGGAGAGGAAGAAGAGGCGGAAAAAAAGAAAAGGGTGGAAGGTGGTGGTGGCAATATCTACAGCAACGACAGAGATGGTACTGATTTTGGAAGAAGTTATGGCTAAGAAAGAAGGAAGAAGAGAGTGATTTAAAAATAAAAAAAACAAAAATACGTTCTGACGTGCTGAATGGATGTGTATTACACCTTCCTTGCCATGTCGGCGAAAAGTGTCAAATAGGTACTTATTCTGAACAATAGAATGTTCAATAGGTACTAGTCCTAGTTGAAGTGTCTAAATGAATTTTGCAAACAACTTTAAAGGGCCGCAGATGACTTAAGCCTAATAATAATAATAATATATAATTACTATTTAATATTTAATTGATTAGCTATTTTATAATATTTTTATTTACTGCAGGGGCTAAAATGGTATTTCAACTTTTAATAATTTAGAATATTATATAATAACTATTTAATATTTAATTGATTAGCTATTTTATAATATTTTTATTTAGTGTAGGGGTAAAATGGTATTTCAACTTTTAACTGTTTTTTGTTCCCACTTTTAGTAATACTAGTTTTTTGACACGTATGTTGCACGTGATTACCAATTCCAAAACTATATGTTATAGTAAATAGTATTGTTTATTTAAGCAAAGATTTGAATAATAAGCTTAGCAAAAAATAATATTGCAGATTCTTTTCTGAATGCTCAATGTGAATCGTCATACATATCTCTTATCCACGCAAACCTATGAAGATGGTCGATGAAAATTTTTATTAGTTAAATGCAATAATGTATATATTTATTTCAATTTGATGAGGTTCAATCATGTAATTAGTCTTATCTCACTAATATTATCTTATAGACATTATTTGTTTTATATTTTTCTTGTCATCTAAAATATGTGCTTTGCATGTGTATTCCACGTTAAATTGTTTAGATGTCATATGAACAGGTGAAGAGAACAACTATATTTTATATAAGTCATTCTTTTGTCTTGAACATCAAAAACAAATCGTGACAATTCTCTCAATTTTGGAAAAAGATATTCAGAAGTATATATTTACATCACCAGAGAAATTGTTAACAAAAACAAATGAATTTAGACTACATCATGTTAACTTCGTATATTGGAACATTGCATACTATATATATCAAGCAAAAAAACAATTATATATCATCAAAATTATTTTCCTCAAGTACTCGAGGTTATGGAATTTATTCTCTTATGATAAAATGACTTATTTCATCAGAATAGTGGTACCTCATATTCCGCTACACTTCGAACTCGCTCAACGACAATAAATCACATAAAAAAAATTAAATGCAAGAAGAAGCAGAGTAGAAGATTAGAAAAAATTGTGGTTGAAAAATGAGAGGAAGCCCCTCTATTTATATTCAACAAAGGGTAATATGAACAAATGTTTTTCTGTGTCTTATCTGAAAAGTTATGGCCTTTCCGAGAAGTCACAACCCTTTGAAAAAGTCACAACTTATTGAAAAAGTCACAACCCTAGGAAAAGTTATAACTAGGGGTGGCAAAATGGGGTATTAATATGGGTAGCCGTTCATATTTATCCATTTTAAATGGGTTGGGTATCCAACTCATTTAAAAATGGGTAAAAACGAATAATATACATATTACCCATTTAAAAGTGGATAGTTAAATGGATAAAATGGGTAAAAGATGTGCATTCACACAAACAAACAAAAAAAGTGATAAAGGGTGGGGTAGTAAGAAAGTCTTTTTTTTTTAAAAAAAAAAAAATCTATAAAAAAAAAAGAAACTTTTTTTTACATTTTTTTGGTATAG
>NW_006239255.1:416803-427378 GCF_000226075.1 Solanum tuberosum | reverse complement strand
CCCCTTACCACCACCACCCCCACCCCTCGACCCCCTATCCAAAAAAAATGTAAAAACAAGTTTCATTTTTTTTTACATATTTTTTTTTTAAAAAAAATAATAATTTTCTTACTACCCCACCCTTTATCACTTCTTTTTTTGTATGAATGCACATCTTTTTACTTATTTATCCATTTAACTATCCATTTTTAAATGGGTAGTATGAGTATTATTCGTTTTTATCCATTTTTAAATGAGTTGGATACCCAACCCATTTAAAATAGATAAATATGAACGGATACCCATATTAATTACCCATTCTACCACCCTAGTCGGAACTTATCAAATTAGCGTCTCCGAGTGTTTTTACTTTTTAGTCTTACTGATTATTTTTTTCATAGAAACTATTTCCACGATAGGTTAGTTTCATATATAATCAAACATCATAAAATTACTTACTATAAAGAGTAACTTCCATCATTACCCAAACAGACCCTATAAATGTATCCCTTTGTGAAGTTAATCCCAAATATACGGATGCTCTAAACTTCAATCCATAAGCCTTTGTGAATGGATCCTTTATCAACTAATATGTATGATATATGCATCAATAATTAATGAAATTTTCTTCTTTTTTCCCAGTATTTGGTGGTTATACTAAAAGGATCTTCAGACGTATCCTTCGGAGGAAACAAAGACCGAGATGGATTTGCTGAGGTTGTATCCATGGGTGGCATCGACTCTCACTTTGCACAACAAGTTTTCCATTCCCAGAAACTGATTCCTTCAGATAAAAGCAACTACCTATTATGCAGAAGTTTTACTGGAAAAAGAGCCATAGGAAAGATAAATAGCAATATAATCTATTATTTACTGTTTTCCAGCAAAGAGAAACCACTTTACTACTACTAAAAGTCGAGAAAACTCCTTCAAGCTTGTATGCACAAAATGCAGAAGGAACAGATACAAATCTTATCCACAAATTCAAAATAATAGATATAAATACTGCCGGACAAAGGATGGCATTAGATTCTATGAAGAAACCACCTCCTATAGCTCCAGATCAGCTTCTATATCAAAGCAGAGTTCAGTCTTCCTCTAAAACCATAGCGGAGGAGAAACACCTTTTCCCAATAGCCCTCAAGCTAGGCATTTGCCAACCTTCACCCTCCTCGTAACATTCAACCTGCAGCCATAACACATGAGAGTTTGCTACCAGGAGCAATATAAAACTAAGCATGAGATGAACAACGAGATAAGGTTACATACCACGTCTACTATCTCCTCATTGGATTGAACCCCACCAATGACATAAATGGATCCCTTTAGAACAGCAGCAGCTGAATATCCCCTTGAATGGTTCATTGGCTCACCAACTATCCATGTTCCTAGACGGGGGTCATATATCTCAACGCTAGGCACCATTGTAGATCCATTGTAGCCACCAAGTGCATATCTATATAGCAATGTTAAAGCAAAAGGAAATTACTCTTTTTTAAAATGAAAAGACTTACAAAGCTAAAAGAAATTGTCAAGAGTATTTTCTAACACACTTAGGAGATGCTGAAAACCACGATAAAGAAATCCCACCCACCCCCCACCCCACAGGGAAAAAAACCTCTACCCTTAAGGTCAGTAAACATCACTAAGATACAAAAAAAAAAAAGGATAAGAACATACAACTTCCCGCTCAAGGCAACCAACGAATGGCATCCTCTTTTTGTGCTCATACTTCCAACTTTTGACCAGGAATGTTCTCTGGGATCAAATCTTTCAGCAGTCCTGAAGAAAAAGCTAGTATGAAAGATGCTACAGGATAATAAAGCATAAACTGGAATACAAACAGTCTTTACATATTGCAGATAATCTTAACTTAATGGCACAATAGCATTTATCTATACTTGTGAAATACCTAAAGGGTTGTTTGGTATGAGGTATAAGGTATAATAATCCCGGGATAAAATGCAAGATTATTTTATCATGCGTTTGGTTGGAGGTATTAGGTAGTCCTTGGATTATCCCACCATTTATACCATACTGATGGGATGAGTTATTTCATATATATGGTGGGATAACTTATCCCGCGATAACTTCCCAACCAAACGACCCCTAAGAGTTAGCATTTTACAAAAGGTGCATGTGGGAATGTACAAGTATCTCAACTTCTTGGGGAAGACCATGGAAAATTATAATCTCATGGTTCAAGAAAATGAGGCTCACATAGAAAGTATCATTAACACATTTCATAGCAGAAAAAGAATGGAAGTGTGCTACAACTTACTCCAAGTAATCGCTTCCGTCATATCCACCAACAGCATATAATGCCCCATTAAGTTCTGCCGCAGCAAGAGCAAATCTCTGCAAATATACAGAAAAGGAAGACAGTCACATCAGAGGAGAAAACTTATCACTTGAAACAAATGAGATGTCTGCCAGACACTAACTAATCTAATCACAGGCAGATGGAAGTCCTGGAGTTCCTACCTTTGCTAGCAAGTATTTCCCACAATTGATTTCACTAGTGTAGATAACACTTTTTAAAACGGGCTATTGTAGATAACACTACTAAACAACTGGGGAATATTTAGTAGTTCAGTTGGTTAGTTACCTGAACTTCACCTTGTTGCCTTGTTGGTGCAGGTTTGATTCCCCATATTGTAATATCCCCTCCCCAATTTCCCCTACCCCCATTTAAAAAATAATAATAATAATAATAAACAGAAAAACACACTTTAACCAATTATTTCCCCATACCATCTTACTTATCAATATTTTCTTAATATCTTTATACTAATATATACTGCCAAGAGGATTAATCAAAGGGACAAAAGACAAGATGAAGTCTTATCGATTTGCTACAAAATTTAAGATGATGAGAATAACTTTGAAGTCTATTACAAAAACAGCATTCTTGTCAGTAACTTGGATTTTGGACTGAAATTGTCTGTCACACTGCAAATTATTTTTACAGGGCCAAACAAACACCAGACTTGTAGATTTATTAATGCTTTTTGTTTCTCTGGGTTAAACCATATTATCACCAAAGGAAACAATAATAGAACATACAAAATACAACAGGATCAAAAGTGTTAACCTTCTGCAACATGGATTGTGTATTGATCCATCGTCCTACTTGAGGATCATACATTTCAACCTGTGAAAAACTTTCAATCCCATTTCCACCACCAACTGCAAATATTTTGTCCTTCAAAGCTGCACCAGCTAAGCTACCCTTTTTCTCTTTCATACAAGGTAACACAGTCCATTCATCATCAGCTGTGTTATACGATTCAACTTCAAAAGTAAAGAGTGTATCAGTGTCAGCAACTTGAGGGGGGGTTGATGAGGGGGCAGAGAAGTGCAGACTGTACCTGTGTCGTACCACACGGTTGCAGTTCCACCACCAAATACATAAAATTCTCCGTTCAGCTTTGCAACCGAGGCATATGCACGGACTGAATTCATTGGCTTTAGTGACTTTAACACATCGAATGAAGGCAAATATGAGTCCAATGCAGATAACCATGACACACCATCATATCCTCCAGTTAGGAAAATCATCTCATGCTTCAGGTGTGCATCATCAGTATGGTCGATAATCATTTCATCAGCACGTGTACAAACAGTATTTGAGGACTCCAGCATCATACATTTATATGTTAACTGTCTAATCTCTTGTTCTACACGAGCCTGAAATGCCAAACCACCAAGAGTTACCAGGTAATTACTTCTTATCTGTATATATTCAGCTCCATCCTTCTCTTCTTTTGAATATTTATTACCAACTCCCAATCCATACAGTAGAAATGCATAAAACGATATGAGACCAGACAAAGTGAAAATCCTATAAACGGACTATAGTGGTTTTGGGAATCCAAATTTTCTTGTTGTTCATCTCAAGGGATATCAAATTAGATACCACACTCAGTTATAAATCTGTTTCATTTTGGCTACAGCAGTTCCCACTACGAAACCCTATTACATCCCCTATTAGTTCATATTCTTAATATAGTCCCAATATATCCTTAAATTATGCAGATACAGTAAAAAATGCAGAATAAAAGTAATGAAACCGCACAGTTAAAATTGTTGAAACAGACTATAGGAGAAAATCCAAATTTGCTTGTTGTTCATCTCGTTGAATATAGCATTGGATACCACACTTAGTTATACATATTGTTTCATATTCTTAGTATAGTCACAATTATGTTAACATAGAAGTGTTCAAAATTCAATGCATGTTTTATAGCATCATCAATAACCCATAGAGAGCAATTAGGAAAGCTAGTGGATGGAACCACAGAATAGAGATGTCACCATAATGCTGAGATTGAAAAGGGATAAGGCTTACCATCCTCCGCTCCAAATTATCCCTTTTAAGCTTTTCTTTTTCCATTTCTTGAAGAAGCTGCAACCAACAAAATAGCCCAAGTCATATAAAGCAATAAGATGTCGGACAAAAAAATCAGCAGATACTACAAAAAGATGAACAACCTGAGCTATAACAGATGCATAACCAGTTGAGTCACCGGAGCAGTCTACATTCTGCTCTTCTCCAAGTGGCAGCTCTTCCTGCAAAGTTTCTTGCCCAATGATTGCTTGATTTATCGACGCAGGTACGACTGCAGTGGTGGCTTCATTTGAAGGCCCATCTGTAATGCCACGTGAGAATTCACGCTGAAGAGACATTTCTCTAAGCTTTATGTACATCAGATCTTTTTCATCCAATTCTGCCTGATTATCTAATAGTACCTCCGGCTGCTGGTTACCATTTGAATGAAGAGGAGAAGTGTCTCTAGTCCACAATTTCCCATTCAAACCAGATGAGTAGGCAAAATTATCTCGTGACAGAAAACGTCCATTTTCCTCTCTTTTGTCATTGGCAGGTAAACCTTGGAATATACTTCTCTGTTTTGCAAAGTTTTGTGATGGGATACTACTTGAAGGAAATGGACTAGACGAGAATATGGAGATTAATTTACCAGCTTGAACATGATCTAACTCAAACAAGAAATGGTTCTGACCATAATAGTTATCCTTAATTACTGGTTTAAACTGATTTTCTAGCAGCGGTTGACAGAGCAGACGTACACGTATTTGAACCTTCATAAAGAAATAGCAAAGCGTTGAGTTTTTTGGACTAAACCAGAAGCATCAACCAAAGCAAAAATCCCAAAAAGAAAAGACAGATTTTAAACCTGTGCAGGATAAGGAGTTCGGACAGAACCATCTGACGTCCAAGCATATTGATCGATATACATTTGACCAGGGCCTGCAGCTTCATAGATGCCGTGTAGCTTTTTATCACTGTAGTTGAACAAAAATAATGGCAAGCCTGAATCTACATTCTGCACATATGAAAAATGTAGAACTGGCAAACCTGTCAAAAAATTTAAAGCATAAGCATAGCGAATAAAAATGGAAAACAAAAATAAGAAAATAAAAAACTCATATGACAAAAAATGACACCTAAAACTCATTATCAAATCTGCTCGACACAATCATTTTGATTTATTTCATCCACTTCTTCTTTTACTTTTTTTTTTTTTTTGGGCGGGGGGGGTTGATGAAAGATGCAGTGGCCCAATTAACTGACCAAATAGTTGTTTTGAGAGACATTCTCTTATAGTTTTATTCGTGCAACCGAATATAACGCCGCCAAGCTGACTTCTTCTCAATTTTTTAAAGTCTCCAGTATCTTTTGCCTGGTTTGATGATGCAACTGCAGAAGCATTTACCATGATTGGATGTGTTCTCCTCCTTGCTCCGATCCTGAAAAGAGCATCAGGATAAATATAAATCCAGGCTTTCCAACAATTTTGATTGCAATACAACAATCTAAGTAACAACACATGCGGAACTCTTCAAAATTAGCTTCCTTTGATCTTCCCTGCCATTGCACTCCCACCTCTCATCTCCTCTCCCACAACAAAAATACGCCATGCCCAGGTTAACCAGAAAACTAGAAGAAAAACATACTGATCAAATTTAACCACATTACTCAAATGTTATTACATAATGTTCTTTCCTCTTTCCATGTCATTGATAACCCTTCCCACCAACAAACACCCGATTTGTCCACATTTATCCACATTTGTGCCATCAGACACCCAATTCCTCCAACACCGCAGAGTACACAGAAGAAAGATCTCAAATATAGCTATGAATTAAATAAGGCTGTAACGGTTTCACCAAAATAAACATAAAAAAACAAGAAATTTCATCAGTTAAAGCCCCCAGGCCCTAGTTCATCAGTCATAAAAGTAACTCACACAAACCCTAAACCCTAAAAATGAAAATGACACAACAGTTTCAACATAAACAAAGAAATTACGTCCATTAGCTCAGTTAAAAGCCCCTAATTAATCCGCATAATCTCATCAACATATGGGCATAAAAACTATGTCCTAAAAGGGGAAGACCGAAGTACATTGCACTAGCAGCATCCATACCCCCACAACCATCCGTTCACCTCTATATATACATTAATGAAATTCTTTCAGTATATATATTCATACTGTATACAGTATACACTGCACACAGACTTTAAAATCTTGAATTGATTACGGAAAAACAAGAATCGATTGAATTCTAAACTTGATGATAGTGAACAAAAACCAAAAGCATACGTACATTGTTAGATACAGAAGACGATTTGAAGAAAGGAAAGAGAATTACCAGGGAAGAATTGAGCTTCAAATGGAAGAAACTATATAGGCAAGTGTGAAACTGCACCCTCACGAGTATTTCGCATAAAGCTGATCAAACTCTACACCACTCACGCCATAAACGCAAAACCTCTCTGATTCTTTTTGTCAAGAAAAATCCTCACTGTACCCTAGGCTAGGCTGCGTTTTATAAGTAAGGAAAGATGTTATGCTAAAATTATTTATATAAAATCTAGACAACTATTATGGTATGTGCCCAAAAAAAAATAGTGATGAGGTGTATTAGAGGGTGAGAAGGATACAATGAATGTGGAATATCATTTGTGAAATTTGTTTTTTTGATCTTCATTATGGAAGTCATTTTTTTTATTAGTAAGTAACTTGTTTTCTTTAAAAAAGTATTTTTAAATAATTTTGATGAATTGAATGTGAGAAAATTGAAAATCAATTTTTGAAAAATCTTTTCCTCCATATTGAAGCACTCATAATTTCTTTTCTTTTTCTATTTTAAGACGGACAAAAAAAAGTCATTTTTATGAGTTCGTTTCACCAAATTACTTTTATTGATTGTAATTCATTAAAAATAAATAAAGTAAGTAGTTTCACAAAAGAGCTATCAAAAGTACTTTGGATGGTAGGTTATGTAGGCGATAACTATTCATAGGTTGCTCAATCGGGCCAAAATAATTCATTTTGAATATGCCTAAAATTGTCACAAGACCTTTCCCTCTTAGAAATAGGTTAATCCAAAAAAAAAATTACGTTTTTGATTTATTTTTTTTAGCTTTCTACCTTGTTATATTATGGGAGTACAATGTTAATGAATATTATTAAGCATTGATCACAACTTTAACCTCACGTCAGTGCCTATGGCATGTTAATTCATTGCAGATCCTAACACAATATCAAGAATGAAGGCCTAAGTGATGCTCATTAGTGTCGGGAGAACACCGAAAATGATAGGTAGGTGGTTAAATATAATTTTAAGAAAATATAAAAAAATAACTTTAAAAAAGATTATTAATTACAATATCATATTTTAAGGGTTGAGTGACAAAGAAGGATAGATAGCATCCTGATTGGCTAGTGATAAAGGGAAAAGAATTTCAATGTATGATCTTAATTTAAACACGTCACCTACACGATTCACTATATAGGTTTAAGGAATGCATGATAATGTGATTCATCATCTTTCAATAAAAAGAAGTTTAGAAGGCAAGAATAATAAGCATTCGAGCCTCCAGAGAATTATTAAAATGCCCTCTTGGATAAAAAAAAAACTTAAAACATCGATTAAGGAAAAAAGGTCGATGAAAATAAAATCTTTTCTTTTCAATTAAATTTGTGCATTAATGAACCACTTGTCGTCTGTGACATGATCATCTCGGAAAAAAAATGTATCAATCTGTGGTAGATCAATTATATAGGAAGAATATGTTGGTTGACGACCTCCTATTACGATAGTATGAACTTTCCATCTCCTTGATGTTACACAGAATGAGCAATATAAGGTATTAAGGTGTCTAGTAATATTACATTAGAAGAAAGAAATGATATGTTTAAAAAAAACAGCCATGGAGACTTGGGAATCGGACAATAGCGTGGTTTTGTCGCTAGATCTACTCCAAATTTAATAACTTGTTTGGATGATTGTTTGTTGTTACCTATTGTATTGTATTTTATTGTTAGTTTAAATACAACGTGATTATTACGTAAGTTTTATTGTATCGTGTCATTAAATCTATCGTTATGTAACAGTAAAAGTCTCATGATAATTATGATCGATTTTGTGTGATTGCGTCGTTATTTTTTTTCTTCTCATTTTGTTTTATCTATATTACTTTAATATCATGAAGGTCCTAAGAAATATTTATTGAACTTTTTGTCGTTCATTAAGAGACTTTATAACAGACAAAATTGTCATTACTATTTTTTAAAATTATTATTTAATTATTTTTGTAAAAATATAATTTAACATGATAAAAAAGGGGGGGAAAGAACAAGGTTTATTTTTTGGTTGAAGGTTTATAGTTCATACAATTGGCATAGGTTAAAACAACACGAAATAATAAGTATAAGGGAAAATCATATTTGTACCCCAAAAAGTGAAACTATTTACAAAGTTTTGTCCCATTACTTTTATACCCTTTTTTATAATTCAGGGCAGAACTATTCACGCCAGTTTTTCCTCCTTCATTGCCTTCTTCTTCTTCTTCCCCAAGCTACCTTCTATGTGAAAAAATTTATTTCCAATTTTTTTTTATATATTTTCCCAACATTAAAAAAATCTCATGTTCATCTTCATCATCATCTTCTAGGGTTTTCAAGAATCATCTATGGAGAACCTCATCTCAAATTCTATGGACCTTCAAGCACCATCTGATCTTGATTCCAATTTCAACCCCAAAACTCAATCTAAGACTAATTTAATTTTGGGTTTCGATTCATATCATCCTTCCCTTCTTGCTCAATCTACAGTGACTGTTTCATTCCTAGCAGAACACTACTGGTTGCTCCTTCGATACCATTAGAGTTTATTTATACTATGATAATATCAAGGAAGAAGAAGTAGTGATTCAATGAAAATTAGCTAAATTGATACTTGATACCATCAGAGTATATATATACTCTAGTGATATCAAAGAAGGAAAAATAGATCTTTACTGAAAACACTACTCAATTACTTCTTGATACCATCAGAGTATACATATACTCTGGTGGTATAAATGAGGAAGAGGTAGTGATTCAATGAAAGCTAGCTAAATTAATACTTGATACCATAAGAGTATATATATACTCTAGTATTATCAAAGAAGAAAAAATAGTTCTTCACTCAACACACTACTAGTTACTGCTTGATACCTCCAAAGTATATATATACTCTGATGGTATATATCTGTCACTCCCCGAGCCTACACCCTGGACGTGGCCGGCACTCGAAGACCATTACTGGCCCCAAGCGAACACTTGGCCTGGCTTACTGACTCAGCGGAAGACTCTAAACATTTTACTATAATCAAATGAACTTACTCAAATAACTTTAGTGAAAAAACTCAGAATGTTTAATGGTCAACATTCAACTAGGCCAAAATGGCAACTCAAGTCTTAACATATGAAATGATAATGTAAAGACGTCTGACTTCTAACTATCTATGAAGCCTCTAAAACAAAGAAGGATGTCGGGACAGGACCCCCGATCATCCTAACATCTAAAAGACTAGAAAGCAAATAAAGGAGTCCTCCGGAATGCAAGAAGGCTAACCAACAGAATCTGAATGCTCATGCTGGATCAACGAGGCGCTGGATGCTGATCCTGGTTACCTGTGTCTGCATCATAAGAAGATGCAGGCCAACTGGAATCAGTACATTGAATGTACGAGTATGCGAGTTGGAATGCTAAAACAAGATATAGGCTTAAAAGGAATCTGAAGAAAATACTTACCTTGGCTCTTCTCAACTCATGAATAAACTTAACTCAGAATAAAGCAATGAAACACATGCATTATATGAAAAACTTTATAAAACAGTAAAAACAACTTAGTTCATTAAAGAAAATGCAATAACAAACTCAACTTTACTCATATACAAAGTAATATAGTTTAGGTAGGAGTTTGTCTAACCGACAACCACCACTATGAGCCTAAGTGGTGATATAACGTCTTTTGGCACGCTGCCAGAACGGTCCTCTACTTTGCCGTCATATAGAACCTACTTAACTTAGTGGATCCACTAGCTTAACTTATGTGATCATCTAAAAAGTATGACCCATTAATACCCATGATGGCTACATGGTTTATGGAGACTTGAGTTAATATGATCTCGCATCCCCATATCGATGCTCAATACTACTCCCAAAAATATATTAGCTCTTTTGTTTTTAAAACATACTTCTTCTGTGATTTGAGATTAGTGCTCAAAACTTAGCTCA